>NW_021621022.1:3756324-3781973 GCF_004785775.1 Grammomys surdaster
TCTCTCTCTCTCTCTCTCTCTCTCTCTCTCTCTCTCTCTCTCTCTCTCTCTCTTTCTCTCTCTCTCTCTCTCTGTGTGTGTGTGTGTGTGTGTGCGTACCTTAGCCATGATGTAGTTGGAGGTCAGAGAACAACTTTTAGGAGTCATTTCTCTTCTACCTTTATGTGGGTTCCAGGTATAGAACTCGGGTTGTATGGAACAAGTGCTTTTACCTGTTGAGCCGTCTTGCTGCCTCAATCCAGATTTTTTTTTTTAAATCAGGGTTTTCAGAACAAAGGCCTAGTTATTGTCAAATGGTTGAACTGTCCCTAATCCTTGGCCTTTCACCAAAAGTGGAAGGCTAGTATGTGACTAAAATCCCAACCTCTAGTTAGAGGCTAATTCTCAAAGGCATCTATCCGTAAATGAATTGCCCACTGAATGATCTGTGATTGGCTTCTTTTCCTTAGGTGTCATTTATCCCTGCTATAGCTTTGACTAGCACTTCTTTTTAAAAAAAATGGATTCCACCGGGCGGTGGTGGCGCACGCCTTTAATCCCAGCACTTGGGAGGCAGAGGCAGGCGGATTTCTGAGTTCGAGGCCAGCCTGGTCTACAGAATGAGTTCCAGGACAGCTCGGGCTACACAGGGAAACCCTGTCTTGAAAAACCAAAAAAAAAAAAAGGATTCCATCTTGTATACCTGTTCAGCTGTTGTTTTCGGTTCTTGTGGCTTTGTGAATAGTGCTGCCTATATACGTGATTTATGTGGACATATGTTTTCACTTCTCGTGGGTGGGTATCTAGGCATGGAATTGCTGGGTAGTCTGGAAACTCTGCTTAACCTTTCAGAGACTGCCAAAGCCCTTGGACCATTTCACGTTCTCGACACTTCAGGAGGGGTGGTTTCTTTGGGTCACCATGAGGATAATGGTGGTACCGTGGCTAATTGGGGGGGGGGGTGCATGTCGGGCCCAAAGCTACATTGAAAAGCAAAATAAAACATTGTGCTTTCCAAACAAAACAAATCTGGTCAGCTTTAGCCCGTGGCTGCCAATCTGGAGCCCATGTTCTTATAAACTGGAACCCACTTATGTTTATTAAGTAAGACTTTTTGGAAAGGATTTTAAAAGTTGAGCGAAATTTGAAGACTGTAGCATGAGAAAGGGTCTAAAGAACGAAAAGTTTATGTACCTGTCCTCTTGGTTCAGCAAGTCCTCCTCTGTGTGCTTTAAACTTGCCTGATTGGTTCCTTGTTCCTCTGCACCTTGGTTTCCTGAGTTTGTTTTTTTAATCTTCACTTTTTATTTCTTTCCTGTTTCATGTGTGTGTGTGTATTTGTAGATCATGTCCACAGTATCAGGAATACATGAATGCCCCTTTTCCATGAAAAAACCAGAAGCTTGACTTGGAAAAGATCAGCCACCCTGTAAGAGCTAATGTTTGACTTTTAAAGGCAAAAGGGTTAAAAGACAAACATAATATTACCATCTACTTTGGGGAGGAAAGTGACACTTGGTATTATTTTTATCAAATCCTGTTTGTCTTCTTTTTTCTTTTAAAAGATTAAAAGAGTCCAGAAGCTTTCCCCTCCTATGTCTTGTTGGCAGTGAATTGTTTTCCTGTACCTCTGACTCTTTGAAGAGATTGCATCTCTAAGAGTGGCTACTTTAAGCATCAGCCCCAAAACTTGAAAAGGAAAGAGCTCCCTCATATCTGCTGCACTTCCCAGCTGCCTGTCCAGTTATTCTGGTTTCTTGTTTAGCCCTCTGCTTTCTGTTCCAGCTATGTGCTCTGTGTGCCTCTGTGTAAATCTGTTTGTTAGCACTGTGCTCAGTATGTTAAAGTGGAATTTCTTCTATGATTCTTCCTTTGTGATTCTCCCACACCAAGGGTCAGATCTTGAGAATAGAACTCTTTGAGGTTGAAAGCATTTGGAGATTTAGATGTTATGGTCTTGAGCCAGGTGTGGTGGTGCACACCTGCAGTCTGGGAAGAGGCAGCAGTAGGATAAGGAGTTCAGGGACAGCCTCAGTTCCTTGTTGACTCTGAGATAAACCTAGAGGTTCATGAGACCAGCCTCAAAAATATTAACAGATCAACAGCACCCCCACCCCCATCTCAGCAATATTTTAAGACCTTGATTCACTTAGACCCTGATTTCTCTAGTGTCCTATGTAATGAACTGTCCTTATAAATTGGGGAAGACTCTAACAAGGATGTCATGGGGTGGTGTCTCAGCTCTTATAGTAAACATAGGGTCCTGTCCCTGTCCTCCTTGCTTGAACTTAGTAGTGAGAGAACAGTATGGAGGTTAGGACTGCTGGTCTATTGAGTGTGTCTGAGATAGTTAATGAATGTCTAATACAAGCAAAGTAAGCCCAACCCCCTTTCACCCTGATCCTGGTGGGTGTACAGACTGGAGTTTGAAAAACACACTGGGAAGTGAGGTGCCTATGTTTGTTTTCTTTTGCACAACATATTGGTTAGAGCTTATGCTGATAATTTCTTGAAAACATATGAAGTAATTTTCCAACTAATATCTTATTAATGGAAGGCATCATTAGGTCATATTAGATAATGACTTTTAAAAATTTCTCTGTTGCTAGATGGATGCTCATTTAAATGAAGATTCTAATTGAAGGAAGTCGTGAAAAATGTAATTATGGCATGCACAATGGACATGCCTGTTCTCTCTGCTGTGAAATGATCCACATGAGGCTAACAGTTCTGCCTGCATAGAAAGTGCTTCTCTGGAGACTCGTGCACATCTGATTGAATTTCATGAGACTGTCCCTCAGGAGCCTGTCTACTCTAATTATGTGGGAGGGCTGGAGCATGATTTTGTGCTCAGAGGTTGTAGATGGCTCTGTACATCCTCCCATTTATGGAAGTACTGTGATGGTTGACCATGTAAATCATGTATGATTGACCATGGTTATGAAAATGAGTCAGGGGAAATTGTAAATAAAGTATTTGTGGTTGAATGAAACTCATTGTGTAGTTAGTAGAAACAGATGATCAAATTGCAGTAAGTCTAGATTTGGCCAAGTTTGACCAGCACAGTCTAGCAGGTTGCTAAACTGATCTGTTTGATAGCTTGTTAATAAGGTCTGAATAAAGATTATGAAGGATAGTTGTCACAGAATCAGTATTTGACATATGTATATACATTTATATTTGAGACAGGGTCTCCTATAGGACTCAGTATGTAGCTGAGGACAGCCTTGTACTTCTGATACTCCTGCATCTATCTAGCTCTTGAGTGCTAGGAGCATAGGTGTGTGCCATAGGCTGGGCTTAGAATTTATATTTTATCATTGTTATTGATAAATGAATATTGTCCTGCTTATGCTTTTATGATTTTCACTGGTAATAAAAGGGAATAAACTTTAGAAAATGTTGCATGGATACTTATATTTGATGAAACAAGGATCCACATTATGCCAGCAGATAGTAAGTCTAGAACAAGTAAGTTACAGCTGATGGGAATCTCCCTGAATTCTGAATTCAATATAAAATTGTCAGTATATTATCTATTAGAGAAAATATTTTACTATAAATAAATTTGGGCAGCTCCTAAGCCCTGGCATTAGAGATCTTCCTGAAGAGATCTGCTTTGCTTTGTTCTTTTTTGTCATCTGTATCAATTTCTTTTCTCACTGCTCTGACGGAAACAGCTTAAGGGAGAATGGGCTTAATTTGGCTCACTATTTGTGGGCACAGTCTATTATGACGGGAAGGTGTGGGTAACATGGCTGTGCTATGACCAGAGCACGAGGCAGCTCTTCCACTGCACCTCATGAGGCAGAAAGAGGAATGCTGGCGCTCAGCTGGCTTCCCCTTTTTCCTTTTTATTCAGTCTCCCACAAAATGACACTTGGAGATTAACCATCACAGCATGGCTCCCTTCCAAGGCGCTTTGTTCTGGCAAAGGCTCCTGAGTAGTGGACTGACTTGGACTACCCCTGACGCAGTTACAAGACAAGGCAGTGGCACTTGTGAAGAAGTGTGATGTAGAAATGCAGCTGATTCACAGCACACTGGGGAGGTTTCTGATCAGCTTAACATTTGTGTATCCAGTGTCACTCTCATAAAGCTAAGAGTCAGGACAGTCTGTTAACCTTTAGTTGTCCTGGTATCAACCATTGGACAGCATTTCTAAGAAGAACAGACCCCAAATAACAAAGCTGGAAGTGGAGAGGAATTACATAATTCTTCCATGGATATTTCAGATTCAAGAGTAGAAGTAGTTTGGCTTTATTCTGAGCATTGTCTGGTTTCCTAGGAGAAGTTTCTTTTACAAATTAGTACTTTAGAGGCATGGAGTCCTTAACTTTTATACACAGAGTTCTTTTAAAAAACACAGTAGCTTGTGATAAATTTTACCTTTATCAAGCCTAATTTACATAAGCTTATAATAAAATAAATTTGTCTTGTGGTGCTAGGATTTGAACTCAGTATCAAGACAGCCACTCTGCCCTCAGCCCAGCTAAAAACTTAGAGGGCGAGGCGTAATCAATGAAGAGTAAAAACGCATGCATTTTCATGTTCTGACTAATATATAAAGCCAGTAATGCTTTGTCCTACCTTTAAGAACTGAGATGGAATTTACGTAAGGATCACAAAGGATGCAGAAGCTACATTTGTCATTTAATTTTAAGAATTTTGTTATGGAAAACCTGAAAGATAATGTAAAACCATTATCTGTGGCTAACAATGTCCTACCATCCCTTCTTCCCTTTCTTCATTCATGTATTGTTTTGAGGAAAATTCCATTTACTCAGCAACATTTGAATGCTGTTAAACATAATCATAATACTGTAAATTTGCCTTAAAGCTAGTTAATCACAGTGAGTTTCACTAAATCTGCTAGACTGGAGCTGGAACTGCTCCAGCAATGCTAGAACTTTGTGATTATGGACATGATGCCCCAGATAGAGTGAGTGTTCACCTGACTGCATATGACAGGTTTCAGTCACAATGCAGGTGTACTTACAATCTCCATGTGGTTTGTGGTTTGTGATTTGTGAGTGAGCTAGGTATGAACTGCAGATGAGCTGCATGTTTGGACCCTAGTCTGCCCCCACAATGCATGTTAGTTACCATTGTTCTGCCTGGATTTAGTCTCAAGGCACCTGTTTGATGTTGTTTCTGAAACAGTGGTTTGAAGGTTGGTCTGGAGTTTTGAGAGTTTCCTTCCAGTCCTTCATGATGAGAAGAGCCAATACACTCTCTTACCTACTTAGTGTACCAGTGTGCTTTCCCAGGAGTGGGCTTTCCTTGTTCACTAGGCATGTTTTTGGGGTGACAGTCTCATTATTGGGGTTCTTTAGGTGCCCACAACAAACTGCTTTGTTCTGCAGTCATTCTGACCATCTCTGATTTTTGTATGTGACACTGATTATATTTTAAATCTACTGCTTCCCAGGGACCTAAAGTTAGGATTGTAGTTACTGGATAATGTACCTGATTCCTGAATGTGAAACACTGCTTATGGGATATAGACTAAATGTTGCATGTTGGGTACTATGTATGGGCTGGACCCACCTGGAAGAATGCTTGGTTTAGCCTACAGCTTCAATATTTAAAAATTAGAGACTTCATATATAAACTCAAATTTGTTATATGTTTAAACAGCCTGTGACCAGGCCTCGACCTCCTCAGGCCCATTTGTTAGTCTCAAGGTTCTTATATGCCTCTCCCTTTCTAGCCAGTAGTGTAGATTCATTTAAAAAATGTTTATTTTTATTTTATGTGCATGAGTGTTTTTTCTGCATGTATGTCTATGGATCGATCATGTGTGTATAGTGTGCCCCCTTAGAAGCCAGAAGATGCATCAGATCCCTTAGAACTCAAGTTACAGACAATCGTGAGCCACCATATGGGTTCTGAGAACTGAACCCTAGTTCTCTTATAGGAGTAGTAAATGTTTGTAACTCATGAACCATCTCTCCAGTCTCAAGATCAGATCTATTCTATTCTAGTCTATTTGTTTCCTCCCCCACCTTTTTCTCTCTTTTTCTTTTTGGTTTGTTTGTTTGAAGTAGGATCTCACTATGTAGTCCTTGCTGGCTTGGAACTCGATATGTAGTTCAGGCAGGTCTTGAACTCACAAAGATTTTTTTTTTTTTTTTTGGTTTTTCGAGACAGGGTTCCTCTGTGTAGCCCTGGCTGTCCTGGAACTCGCTCTGTAGACCAGACTAGCCTCGAACTCTCGAACTCAGAAATCCGCCTGCCTCTGCCTCCCAAGTGCTGGGATTAAAGGCGTGTGCCACCACCACCCGGGTGGGAGATTTTTTTTTAAAGGGGGATTTTGAATGAGATTCAGATGCTGCAGAGTAAGGGAATCATGTGGGTTATATGAAGTCCTTCTCTCTTTCAGTATTATAAAGAAGACAGAAAAGGAAGAAACTGAGCATGCTCTGATCCTGGAAAACCAATATTCTGCTGTTGTCAAGATGGACTGATTTGTTTATAAATGTATCAGAAAGAGTGATTTAACAAAAAAGTAAAAGCATTCCTAAGTTAAAAGACAGATCACTGTAAAATTTTGAATGTCATCAGAATATGGTAACTGTGTACACGTTTGGTACTATTTATGATAACCATTCTAATTTCTTTTAATTTTAACTTTTTATTTCATGTGTATGAATGTCTTGCCTGCATATGCATCACTGTACCATGTGCATACCTGGCACCCCTGGAAGGCCGTTGAAGGCATTTGGAGCTTCTGGACCTGGAGTTACAGATAGTTCTATGTGAGCCACCATGTGGTGCTTCAGGCAGCTGAACCCAGGGCCTCTGTAGGAGCAGGAGCAGCCAGTGCTAAACCAATTTTACAGTTCTATCCTTTTGTTTGTTTTGATTTTTTTTTCCCTCTGAGACAAGGTTTCTCTGTGTAGCTTTGGCTATCCTGGAATTTGCTCTGTAGACCAGGCTGGCCTCCAACTCTGTGATTCATGTGCCTCTGTTCCCAATGCTGGGATTAATGGAATGTGCTACTACTGACTGGTTCTAATTTTATTTTTTTAAGAGCAGATTTTATTTTACTTTATGGTGCTGGGTCTATCACTAAGCTATTCTCAGCCTTCAGTGTTGTCTAGGAAGACCCTTCTGACTGGAAATCCCCACTCTGAGTATGAGAAGTAATGACTGAGCCTGTGTGCCATTCTTCATTCATTTTTGTGGAGTAGGGTACTGGGCCAGAGACATACTTCAGTAATGAATGGGCCTTGCCATTTCCAGAAGCCTCACATGCATCTTCAGACTCACTTGTATCAGACAACTTGATGCTGCTTTAAATCCTTTGCCTCACCTCTCCACGGAACCTTTGATCACCTTTCAGCCCTGGCTGCTGCCAACTCAGCTTGAACTCTAACCAGATTCACTGAGACAAAGTCACACATTTTTTGTGCCTCCCTCCCTCCCTCTCCTCCTGCTATGCTCAGCTTGGCTTGCAGAGGATTCTGTTTGAGGCAGCCTGTCTGTGTGCCCTGTTTGTGTGCCAGGTCTTTTGCTCATACCTCACGGGCCATTGGTTTAGCTTCCTGTTTACCCTTGGCCTCCTAGGCCTTGGTACTGATCATTACAGAGAACAAACGTTGTAGGAAGAGGTTGGGCCTGTTCTTCCTAGAGTGGTTTATTAACCCCCAAAGCACCGGAAAGACAAGGATTGAGGCGGTGCTGCTAGAATTTAGTCATTCTCTTAGCTGTAGGATGGGAAGAGACAGTGTTGATTTAAAAAGAGTAGGGCTTAGACTCTGGGCCTCACTACCATCTGAGTAAATCTGGAAGCTCATATTACCTCCTAGAGCTTCAGCTGCCTTCTCTGTGAGGTGGAGGTGGTGGCTCTATATATAGCACATGGACACTGCAGTGGGTATGGCCAGTTCTTTATGTAAGCACCTGGCTCATGATAATACTTAGTGAATGATGATTGCTGTTGTGTCCTGGTAGACTTATTCTGATAATTTGTTAGACTGTGTTGTATTTTAAGAGACATTCTTTTCAAACGTGGTCTGTGCTGGGCAGTGAATAAGAATTTGTTGATTGGGTTGGACATGTAGTCGCTACATCAGGTTTCTTTTCATTGACAGTATCACAAATGAGTTAAATGTGTGTATTAATCGCCAGATGGCAGGATTGTGGAATTTCTCTGAAGAGCATCAACTGGCATAATGTTGCTTAGAATTGGTTACAGTTGTACAAAGAACTGTCATTCTCAGACTAGAAGGACTCTGATTAGCAGGCTTAGAAGCTGTCAGGAGTCTAATAGGTAGGCAGTTCACAATCCTTGGAAATGTAAGTGAATAAAGAATGTAAGTTTTGGATCTTCCATTGATGATAAGCAGCATTTATTTGTAGTTATTATTACTAGTTTTGGTTTTTGGAGACAGGACATTCTTTAGAATCCTGCTGCCTTAGTACCCTGAGTGCTAGGACTATAGGTATGTGTCTCCACTCATGGCCTATACTGTTGATTGACACCTAATTTTTATGATCTTGGCAAGGTGCCTGATAAGGGAAAGGCAAATATGACTTGCTTTAAAATTAGAAAGAAAGAGAGAGAGAAAGAAGGGAAATCATATTCTGGAGTCAGAGAAACACATCAACAGCTAAGAATATTGTTTTTACTACTATACTCAGTGACAGTTTATTGTGTTTTAGGAGCGTTGACCTGAAGAAAACAGTGGTTCTAGGCTTCATGGAGCTTGCTATTGCTAGCACAGTAGGATATTGTAGACTCATCTAAGCCATGTGATTATTTATAATGAGATATTATAGTAGCTTTCTATGACTGAACTTAGGCAAAAGGGCATGGTCCATCTCCCTCCCAACCACTCCACCAGGATGTAGGTTACAGTATAACCTTGCTGAGTCCTGCACCATGCTTATTAGCAGACAGCCACAACATTAGTCATGCAGTGCTGTTGCTAGGGGCCAATGAGGTCACAGCACTCAGACAAGTACCTGGCTGGAAAGTTTCCCTGGAGACACACGAAGCAGGTATTCTGACCAGATCAGAATTCAGGACTAGGTAGGGCCCCACCCAAGAGCATGGCTCCCAAGGGAGCAGGATAGGAGTCTGGCTTCTCCTTTTAAGTTGCCCTTCCAGAAAAGAGGTGTCTGTATCCAGTTTTGGTGGTTAATCTATGTTTAATGCCATGCATTTTCTCAGTGAAAAATTATTTCTAGTATTCGCTATAACCCTTTTAATGCTCATCAGAAAAAGAGATAGCTGGGAGATTGCAAAACCTACTTTTAGAACAGAAATCATAACTCTGTTCTTTTTTGGTCAGGAACCCTTTTGGCTGATAAAACCAGTGGACCCTTCCTTAAAATGCATAAAGGAGACCAGATTTGTGCTGAAGTATAGTTATCAGAAATGTTTTTAGAAATGTGTAGTTATTTAGTGTGTTTTATAAATAGTAGTGATATGCGCTTAATACTGTGCTAACCAGCCAGATCGAATGTTGGAGATAATTACTTAGACTTTGAAATTGTGTTGAGTATATATGATATTTAAAGATATTTGCTACAGGGCTGAGAGATGTTTCAGTTGTTGAAAGCACATAGCACAGGGCCTGAATTCAGTTCCTAGTACCCATCCGCCGTGTCAGGCAGATTCAGAACCCTTGTAACTGCCAGCTCTCGAGGATCAGGTGTCCTCTTCTGCTTCTGCAGGTACATTTGCATATGTGCACTCCCCAAACAAACAAACATTTGCAACAATTAGAATGTGATTGGAAAGCAGGTGATAAGAGTCACAGGCTCTGCTTAAACTACAGTTCATTGCTATATCAGTAATTGAAGGGTGCACCAGTTTCTATGATAAGGTCTTGAGAAGTGGCAGTGTAACTCTGCTCATCTGGGTTCACAGAGCCTCTCCAGACTCTGTGGTTAAGAATTCCTGCTCTAGACCTGCTCGAACCTCTATGTCCTGGAATCTCAGCTGAATGCAATGAAGACACAGACGTCAGAGGCTTATCAATTTACTCTCTTCCCCTCCCCCTCTTCTAATATCTCAACACCCATAATCAGCTTGAAGAAGTTAATGAAGAGTCGGCACCCCTATTCCCTGGGCTTGGGGACTGAGGTGGTTAATATTGGGCTGTCTTTCTAGGGAAAAGTAGTGGTTTTGTTGGAACAGGGAGGAATAGCTAGGATTTATTGCATAGCCATAACATATTGGTAAAAATCTGTATAATAATTATTAAGCTGAAGTTATAATTTCTTAAATGGTACAAAATTTACTTTGATTTTGGTTTTTCGAGACAGAGTTTCTCTGTGTAGCCCTGACTGTCCTGGAACTCACTCTGTACCAGGCCAGCCTCAAACTCAGAAATCCAAGTGCCTCTGCCTCCCAAGTGCTGGGATTAAAGGCATGCGCCACCACTGCCCGGCTTACTTTGATTTCAAATCTAAGGTCTTCATTGGTACGAGTTTCTTATTGATATAGAAGTGAGATTAATATTGTTACTCTCATAGGCATTGTGCCTATATAACACATTTAGGAATACAAGGCTTAGGCCCAGTCCTTCCTTAACTTTTTTAAAACTGATTTGAGATGGCTAGCCCGTGAGTTAAGGGCCTTAGCAAATTCATAGCTCTGAGTTTATTGTTAGGGTGTTTTCTATATTTTATTTAGAAATAGCTGAGAGGAGTTAACAGACAACAGTCCAGATTGCCTTACATGGATAGTTGGTTTTCAAAACGTCAGAAGTCCACAGAATTGATGTTACAAACATTTCTGCATTAAGGTTCATTTTGATTAGAAACCTATCTGCTCCTGACAGCTTCCTGTCTTGGATTCTAAGAAGAAATTGAGCATTTTTGGAGTTATTCCAGTTGTGGTGAGACAGCCACTAGGCAAGAATGGCCTCTTTTCATCTACAGACAAATTACTGTCCTGAAAAGAACATACTTGTGGAATAGTCGACTGATTATATCTGCCAAGACAGAGTAATCAGCCCTTAATAATTCTGCATCACTAGGTCTGTCAGATGATCCTGGGCCAGAAGGCTGAAGATCAGATGCTCCAATGTTTTGTAGTATAGGGACTATCCAGGTGTTCAGCGGACTCTATAAATTGGCTAAGTTTATAAGCTATGCTTTGTGCTTCCCATAATTTCAGCTAATTCAGTCATTCTGGATTTCTGATGGGGTTGAAGACTTATTATAGTCTCATAGCCAATCTCAGCTATTTACTTTGAGAGAAAAGACTTGAGAGGATGGTTTTCAGCTGACATTCATTCTAAAGCAAAAAAAAAAAGCCAGGTTCAGAACTAAGTCTTTTAGTTAGGAGAGATGACAGAGGTTCTGGTTAGTCAACAAAATGATGGACTGGATATTAGGTCTTTCTTGTACTTTACTGATACAAATTGGTATAGTTATGCTCTGACTGTATTTTGAGAGAACAGTTTTATCTTAACAGGAAGGGTGATATGTGGGAGGAGCAATGTCGGGAGGAGTAAGGAGAGGAGGAGGAGTAAGGAGAGGAGGAGGAGTAAGGAGAGGAGGAGGAGCTGGAGATAAGGGTGGTGGTGGTAGGGGAACATGGAGACTGTCTCAGCCAGTCAAAGATAGTTGGTATATCTAGGTTGGGTATTGGGTTACACTTCTGATTGTATGGTTATCTTGTTATTGAGCATTACGGAACTTATAAAGCCTTTGATTAACATTTTTAAAAAATAAATAAAAATTAATAAATAAAAAAAAATTCCTGCTCTAGAGTGGGCCTCCTTGGTTGGAATTTTGGATCACATGCCAGCCATTATCTCTGGGTTGATCAAATGGATGACTGTTTTTTTTATATTTATATGTGAAATAATATTTTTTTTTATATGCGATGAGGATGCTGTGCTTAGGGTTCAGAGGTCAAAGTCTTTAGGATATAGAGGATAGCATAACCTTGGGGTAGGAGGAGAGAAGCCTGAGAATGAGCCCCATGTGAGTAGTACAAAGTCAGAAGCCTGGTTGGCTATGATTATTTCCCCTGTATTGACTTTTCTAATCTCCTTTATTATTTGTCTTTTGCAGATGAGAAACAGGCACAAAAAGATTAAGTAACTTGCTCAAAGTCAAAACTAGGTCTGTCTGGCTCTGTGATTCCAGACTACTCTCTCAGCACAAGAGCACCCTGATGACACTGTGGAGAACAGTTAGTAGTGTGCAACTGTAGATAGGACATCAGGTCATAGGCTGTTAACATGATACTGGCCAGAGATGGAAAGGCTCTCTGAATGCCAAGCTTTAAGAATAGGTGAAGGATTTTCCAGCCCAGAAATCTATACATCTCAGTTTTCAACTTAGACAAAATTCATGTAATAGTTAAAGTCTGATGTTTCTGAGTAAATTTTTTTTCTAGCAATTTCCATTTTCTTTTTGCCTGTTTTTCTCTGTTTCTGTTATGACCAAAGAATGATTTTATTACGTCTTCAACTAGTTTTTATGCTTACACCACCATAGTCACCTGATTAGATGGGGACTCTGGTGCATTTCCTAAATGTGCAGATGGGTGACTCAGTCATGGTCATAAGATGCTTGTACAACATGAAGCAAAGGAGCCTTTTGAGATCTGGTTTATTTTCTGGCCTTGTATATGAGAATGCATGAGAATGTAAGGTGGGAGGGGCTCTGGTTGGTCAGGGGTGCCCTAACTTGCAGACAACATCCCAGCTGCATTGCATTGACTCCACTCTCCACTCCCATGTAAATGCAGCAAACCCTGACTTCCCTGTCTAGGAAAGAGGCTCCTGGCCTCACAGTGAGCTGATAATGACTGACAGATCAGGTTAGTATGGCCAACTCTAACTAGACATTTTGGGGAATGTTTCCCAACCTCCTCTCACCGTTGTGGAATATGACAGGTGAGAGTCTCAGCTGAGTAGGCATGAGTAACCTGAACTTCGGTAGCCTCTGTAGGTAAGTGCCTGGGGTCTAAAGTTTTGCACACCATATGCTTACATGAATCTTAGTCCTTACAGCCAGTCTTAGTAAAACATACTTAACACACTTTTCTTTTTTTCTTTTTTTTTTTTTGGTTTGGTTTTTCAAGACAGGGTTTCTCTGTGTAGCCTTGCCTGTCCTGGAACTCACTCTGTAGACCAGGCTAGCCTCGAACTCTCTAATTCAGAAATCTGCCTGCCTCTGCCTCCCAAGTGCTGGGATTAAAGGCGTGTGCCACCACCGCCCGGCCTTAACATACTTTTCATGATGGTTTGGTTAGCTAGTTCCTGGTCCCAAGTGCTGATTGGTTGAGGTCAGATTCAGCATTGGCCCTTGTGACATTATGGGCATTCATGAATTGCACAAAAATGTCTTAGAAGCCCATGCTAACCTCATTCCATACCCTAACCCACACAGTCTGTGTGAAATGCCCTTATCTCAGACTATGGTAGGATTTATGATCAGAATGTTTAGTTGGCTTTTTTTCATCTGCTGTAAGGCAGTGATGATTTTCAAGTTGGTAAAGGGCAAATATTATTCACTCTCATGATCTCTCAAAGATGTTATGTTGTGCCAGAAAGCATTTGTGAACCAGAAGACCACCAAGGAGCCATTTCTGATGTAATTGCATTAAGGTCTCTTTATAATTATAAGTTCAGGCTTGGGCTCTCCTCTAATCCAACCTTGACACAGCAGGACAGGAAGGTGGAGCAGCCTTGAACCCTCAGTAGGACAAAGTTTTATAGAAAATGGGATCAAGTGAGGGGGTGTCTAGCCTGGCAAGCATCTAATAGAATAACTACCATGAACAATCATAAATAATCTGAAAGTACATCTAAAACAATCAGACTAATCTTTGATTGACTGTTGTTAGGAAGTAGCTAGGGAGTAATTTTGGCGTGAGGGACAAGATATGGAGTCCTTTTTGGTACCTGAGTGTAGCTTTGGTTTATCTGTAGGACAGATTTTTAGGATTTTTTTCTTTTAAGATGGAGGCTGGTTCCAGGATGGAGTAGGTTTGGCCTCTCAGTTCCTTTCTGCATTTCCATGTTTTACTTCCCTATTTGAAAATTTCCTTTCATTTAACAGACCAATAGTGAGATTCAACAGTGGATTAAAAAAAAAAGTTTATCTATTTTATATATGTGAGTACACTATCACTGTCTTCAGACAGACCAGAAGAGGGCATCAGATTCCATTACAGATGGTTATGAGCCACCATGTAGCTGCTGGGAATTAAACTCAGGACCTCTGGCAGAACAATCAGTGCTCTTAACCACTGAGCCATCTCTCCAGCCCAGTGGTTTTTTTTTTTTTTTTTTTGCTTTTTTTTTTAAGCCACTGTTGAGGGCACTCTTCTAGTATGTGTCTGAAGACACCTGTAGTATACTCATATAAATAAAAATAAGTAAATAAATAAAAACTCATGTATTTATTTTTATTTTATGTGTATGAATGGTTTGCCTACATTTATTGTAACATCCACTCAGTGTCTACTTGGCACTTGAGGTTAGAAGAGGGTGTTGAAGTGGAAATTTCTGGTTTCTTTGGAGACTCAGTTGTGTCATGTGATGTTTTTCTGGAAACGGTCTTATAAGAGTATGTTTTGCTGGAGCAGACACTTGGGAAGATGTTTTGCTGAGAACAGACATGTTTTTCTGGATGCTGCCTGAAAAAGGCATGTGATGTTTTGCTAGAGCAGATGCTTGAGAGAACATGTGATGTTTGGAAAGGGTATAAATATAACCCAACAGACAGTGGACAATGCCGTGTGGCATTGGTTCACCTTGCCTTCTTTGCTGATTATTGTATGTTGTGACTTTTTGAAGGGAGGCTTGCCAGGGAACTTCTGGTGGTGGTCCAGTGGATTCTTGCTGCTTCCTTGGACTTGGGCCAATTGATAGAGCCTCAAGGTTTCTTCTGGATCGAACTGCCGTTGCTGATTTGTGAATGGTGTTTGCGAGTGGATCTAGCTAAGGCTGCTGATTTGTGTGAACTGAACTGATGATATCCTGACAACAAAGATTGGAACACCCCAGGGAACTTTTCTAAACAGATCCACATCCTCCTTTGCCCTATTGAACATTCTTTACCACTACCTCCGGTGAGTGGTGGACTAGAAGGGAGATTGGAGCATTTGAGTACACTTATTGGATTAGGTTTTGAAAAATATAAACCTACAGGGTGCCCCTGGGACTGGAGTTATAGGTTGTAAAGCTGCCATGTGGGTGCTGGGCACCAAACCCAAATCCTCAGCAAGAGCTCACAGTGCTCTTAACCACTGAGCCATCTGACCAGCTCCTTAACAGTAGTTTCCTATTAGCTTCTGTTTAATTTTATTTATTTTGATACAGTCTCATGTAGACCCTGATACTTCTTCCTCCTAGCAGAGACTAGCTTTAAGGTCCTCCTGCCTTCATCTCCCAAACGCTGAGATTATAGGTCAGAATCACCATGCTTAGCTCCTAGTCTCTGATTTCAATAAACATTCATCAAATACCTCAGACTTGGCAAGCTTTGGGCTAGTGGTTGCCAAGTATATCAGATGAAGGAGCTGATGTGGAAAGGCTGGCAGCAGGATTACCTGTAGTTAGTTGCTGAATGTAGCGCACATTGTAAAAGATTAGGGAGCGCTGCAAAAAGTGTATTTTCTTTTCTTTTTAAAGACTTAATTTTATGTGTTTGTGTGCATTTGCACTCGTATGTAGGTACTTGTGGAGGTCAGAAGAAGGCACTGGATCCTCTTGGAACTAGAGTTACATGATTGAGTGTGAACTACCATGTAGATACTGGGAACCAAACTGGAGCCCTGTACATAAGCAGCAAAGACTTTTAACCATTGAGCTATCATTCCAGCCCCTAATTAGATAATTTTTAAAAGATTTGGCTGGGCAGTGGTGGCACACACCTTTAATCCCAGTACTTGGGAGGCAGAGGCAGGCGGATTTCTGAGTTCGAGGCCAGCCTGGTCTACCGAGTGAGTTCCAGGACAGCCAGGGCTACACAGAGAAACCCTGTCTCGAAAAACCAAAAAAAAAAAAAAAAAAAAAAAAAAGACAAAACAAAGCAAAAAAAAGATTTATTTGTGTGTGTATGTGTGTATGTGCGTATGCAGGTGACCATTGAGATCAAAAGGGTGGAATTGAATCCCTTGCAGCTGGTGTTTTAAGTGTTTCTGAGAGGCCAGACATTGGTACTGGGATCCATATTTTTTCATAGATCAGTTACATTCTTAACTGCTGAGCCATCTCTCTAGTCTCCTTGTTACTGGAGCCTGGAAAGGTTAAGGTAGCTGCCCTAGGTGACATAGCAAGAGGTAGATAGGATTCAGACCCAGGCTTTTAAATTCTGAAGCCCAGTCTTGGCCTCTGTGACCACCCTGTGTCACATTACATACTGATGAAGTTTTGGGAGAAGTGGCTTTGGTTGTGCTTTCCAAGTGGGTTTACTGTTCAATTCCCTGTTCCTGCTGAATGAATGGACGATAGTAAGTATTGGGCTTGGAACTACTCTTGGAATTGCTCTTGATGTAGGGAGCAGGTGGACTGCTTTGAGTGCTTACATGGGGTATCTAAGCAGCAATTCTCCTTGGAGAGTTACTTACCAGTGTTGTGTTTGTCAGGGTCATTTCATTGCTCTGTGCACTGGAAGTTCTTAAGGCCATCATGGAAGAGTGAACGTAGGTTGGTAAACAGGGCAAAGAAGGAAGAAGGACTGTGCTCCTTCAATAAGACTGAACCTAAGAGCTGTGGAAACCTCAGCTCTGTGCCTCATGCATGCATGTCTCCACAGATTTCCCTTGAGCCTGCTTTCTTTTGCTGTTCACTCTATTTAAAGATGAGAAAAACCAGTAAGGGGAAAAAATCCAAAATCCAAACCAGGTCATTTTAATTGAACACTTTCTTTTCCACTTTCCTAAACTACGTTGTCTTTAATTTGTCTTCCCACATCTTGAGGCATGGCTAGAGGACCGGATGGTAAGAGGAAGAGAGGTGTTGGGAGAGGACTGACATCAAATGTTAAAGTGGAAAGAACATAGTTTCAAGTGGTACTCCTGGGTCTGAATCCCAACATTGTTGATGAATGACTTATTGACTCTTTGATCTTTCTGCCTTAGTACTGTGAGACAGCTCAAGGCCTACATTGTAGGTTATAAGAAGTAAAAATTTGCAGGCATTTGACATGTAGCAGTGGCAAAAAGAGCTCTTATGTATATATACATGTATGCATGTATATGCTGGGAATCAAGCCCAGGCCCTCTACATGCTAGGCAGATGTTATACCACTGACCTATATCACCAGCTTGGGTTCTGTTATTCCTACTCCTTCCTCTTTCTCCTCCTTTTTTTCTTTTTTCTTTTTTCCAAGACAGGGTTTCTCTGTGTAGCCCTGGCTGTCCTGGAACTCACTCTGTAGACCAGGCTGGGCTCAAACATAGAGATCTGCCTGTCTTTGCTTCATGAGTACTGGGATTAAAGGCTTATATTACCACTACCTGGAAGTTTCTATTCTTAATAAATTAAAAAAATATAGAGACCTAGACTAAGTTAAACAGTGTCTTAGATACATCTTCCTTTGTCACCGCTGTGAAAGGAGAATGGTAGCAGGCCAGCCTTATGTAACCCTAGATGTCATGGTTGTGACCACCATCATGCCAACTAGGTGACCCTGGCACTCACTGCAAATCTTGTTTGATAAAGAGTAATTGAGAGAATCAGTTGAGCATTCATGGCCAGCTGCTGATTTCCAGTCCATTTCTTTATTGATAGTTAATATATTTGTTTGTTTGTTTTTTTGTTTTGTTTTCGTTTGTTTGTTTTTTGAGACAGGGTTTCTCTATGTAGTCCTGGCTGTCCTGGAACTCACACTGTAGACCAGGCTGGCCTCGAACTCAGAAATCCGCCTGCCTCTGCCTCCCAAGTGCTAGGATTAAAGGTGTGTGCCACCACTGCCTGGCTTACATTTATTTTTAAACTTTATTTTTATTTGATGTATATGGGTGTTTTGTCTGCATGTTTGTGTATCAAGTATATGCAGTGCTCACTGAGGCCGGAAGAGGGCGTTGAAGCCCCTAAAATTGGATTTATAGACAGTTATGAGTGATCATATAGATGCTGGAAATCAAACCCAGCTCCTAGAAGAGCAGCCAGTGCTCTTAACCATTGAGTCATCTTTCTAGCTTCACAATTAAGTTTTGAAATAAGAGTTCACAGGGTTGGAGAGATGGTTGAGCAGTTATTGCTTTTGCAGAGGACCCAAGTTTGGCTCCTAACATCTGCATTGGGCAGCTCACAAACATATGTAACTTCAGTTCCAAGAGGGATTCAGTAAGGCTTCTTCTGGCCTCTTCAGGTGTCCACATTTCTGTGCACATACATAATTATAGATGTGTGTGTGTGTGTGTGTGTGTGTGTGTGTAAGCTAAATTTAATAAAAAAATCAGAATTCAATAGCTGAGCATGGAGGCAGTGGCAGGAGGATTGAATTACATAGCCACTCTTTCTCAGAAGAAACAAAAGCTGCGGTGAGATGCCCGGTGTTCTAACTTGAATGTTATCAGAAAGACAGTGCCAACTCTCATGTGTTGCTGGAGACACGTCAGTCAGTAACGTATGATTGGTATGTGGTTTGACATTTCCAAAATGTAAGTGTAGTGGCATAAGCAACCACATTGTGTGACCTAACATTTATATTCTTAGGAATCTCTTCAAGAAGAATAAAAAGAAATGTGTGTACAAATACTTATTGTTGAATGTTTCTACAAGTGTGCTTTCTAGTGACCCTAAACTGGAAGCAGTTCAAAGGCCTAGCTGATAATGAATAAACAAAATACAATATGGAAATAGAAAGAAACCTAGTGCTGATAACACACTTCGAAGGAATGAGCTTCACAAATGTGCTACGTCAAAGACACCTGATGCAAGAGACAATATCATGTATACTTCTTTTCATATTAAATGTCGTGAAAAGACAAGGAGGAAAAACAAATCTACAGTGGCATATGGTGTCCTGAGGCTAGTATAGAATCTGACATATTGTAGACCTGACTATGGGGCAGGAGGGAATCTTTGGGAAGATGGAGGTATTCTAAGCATCCATTGTGGAGGTGGCAGTTTGCCATTTGCTAACTATCATTGAATTATATACACTTAGGGGAGTGATATTTGTGATCTAACAAGTTTATAACTAAACCACACCTGTCCCATTTTACTGACATTTGATTGGTGTTCATCTGGGATGCACTACAAAGTGGGGGCTTGTTCTTTGAAATTTTGAGGTTGGGCATGCAGAAGCTTTGTGAATGGTAGAGAGTCAAGGAGCTAGGGCTGATCCGACATGGGAAAGGGAGCAGCATAGTCCAGTGGCTCACACCTATAGTTCTGGCTCTCCAGGAGGTAGAAGCAGGAAGATGGATAGAGGCCAGTGTACAGCACAGTAAGACTTCACTTCAAAATACAGAAATGGAGTTATAGACAAAGGATACCTTCTAACACTTTGTCTCCCAGCAGGTTACGCACATTCACGTACCCGCCTGGGAGCTATCTGGATTTGAAAATGGAAAACACACACACACACACACACACACACACACACACACACACACCCAAGTTAGTTTTGAAATACCTTGGCTTGGCTACCTCAAAGGCTGGGCACTTCTAAACCCTTGCTACCCCAGGCCCAATCAGGGAAGTGGCCAATAGCCACCCACCCGAATTCTTCTCACATGACTTTCTCTCCTGCCGCTCCTGTGTTCCATCCTTCTTCCTCGAGTCATGGCACTTCTCCTCTGTTCCTTTCTGCGTCATAGCCCATGAAACTCTAAGGGTCCCACCCCATGCCCAGCCATTGGCATCTTTATTGATCGATCAAAAACCAATTGAGGACAAGGACCTTTAGCGTTTAGACACACAAATTTCCGATTGAATCAAAGAATTAGAACCAATCCCCAATATCTAGTTCTTTCCATAGTGCTGTACATATACTTTCCATTTTTAGTATTTAGGACCAACTTGTTATATGGCAGAGGTTCTCTTTGAACTTTTTTTTTTGTTGTTTTTTTGAGACAGGGTTTCTCTATGTAGCTCTGGCTATCCTGGAACTCTCTCTGTACAACAGACTGGCCTCAAACTCAGAGATCCATCTTCCTCTGCCTTCCAAATGCTGATGCTAATTAAAGTTATGTGCCATCATTGCATAGTGAACTTTTTTTTTTAACTATCACATTGTTATTTCCTTTGTGTGTATGTGTCTAGGCATAGATGTACCAAGGAATACATGGAGGTCAGAGGCTAACTTGCAGGAGTTGGTTCTCATCTTCTGCCATGTGAGTTTCAGGCATTTAACTCCAGTCATCAGATTCAGCAGCAAGTGCCTTAACCCATTGAACCATCTTGCTGCCCTGGCCTTGGATTCTTGATCATCCTGCCTCTTTCTGCAGTGCTGGGATTATACAACTTCCTTCTTAACTCTCAGTAACTCTTTTTCTACCCACTTTTTTTTCTCATGTTCATTCCTTTTCAGTCAGTTTTGAACATATCTTATGATAGAGACACACATTAACAACTTGTTGATACTTTCCATTTATATTTGGGTTTTGGTAGCTTCGTTTTTTTAAATCTACAGTGTTAACTGAACAGCCTCTGATTTCTAAATGAAGACCACATACAGGAGCATAGAGGCCATCACTTTAGGGAGTTGGGGGTATTGGCCCTGGGAAGCTGGAAGCAGGTTAACTAGAATGGGGTGTATACATGGTTTTCTTTTGTTGATATTAAGTAGTAAATGTAGCAAAATTAAGGGAAGCTGTGTGTCCTTTACCAAGGCCTGACTATTTTTGGCAGATTTGTACAAAAGTTCAGGGTCGGAGTTTGTCCTCAACTGTGTTCTGACTTATCTTTAGTCTTTCTAGGCAGACACAGGCCAGGACAGAACTCTTAGTGAATTCCTGCTAGAGCACTGTACCCTAATCTGCTTCAGGTTGTAGATGCTAGCCTGAGAGCTTGGAAGCCAAAACTCTACTGCTTCCTTCCTCCAACAAAATGAAACAAAAGCCTTGATCCATGTGACCGAGGTGAGAATTTGCTGAGTGAATGATGTGAGGAGGAAAAAGAGCCGGTGAGCTTGAGAGGCAGTACAGGGGTGGAACTGTCCTCCCCTCTTCACTAAACTTAGTGGTGGGTTTTCCTGGTTGTCATGAAGTTGACCACACTTGGAAGTTGAATCTTCAGTTGAACCCGAGAAAGCTAAGGAGACTCTTGTTAAGTAGTAGATTTGGGGAAGCAATTATAGAAATGAATGAGAAATTTCAATTTTCTCCATTCATTAGTCAATTATAACTGCAGGCAATATTGGATCATGAAATGAGCCATCTTCCATGTATCAGTATGTATGAACACATGTGTAGTGCACACACCACACATACTGTTGCCTTTTCTTTGAGGTTTCCAGGTTTCCTGACTTCATTCTGAATTCTAGATTTGCTCATTACTTCAATTAGAGTTGATAGCAAACTAACTTTGATGACATTACCTCTGTTAGTGACATTTGGGTTGTAGGTCCCTTGTTTAGTGTGGGTATGTTTTATTTTTTATTTTGCTTATTTATTTACTTTTTCTTTTGAAATTTTTTTTTTTTTTACATAGCTCAATTTGGCCTCAAACTTGATATGCAGCTGGGGATGATCTCAACCTCTGATCCTCCTGGACTTCCTGTCCCAACTTTCTGGATTTATGTGATGTTCAGGATTGAACACAGAGCTTGGTGCATACCAGGCAGGTACTTTACCAGCTGAGCTACATCCCTAGCCAAGTTTAAAAGAGTATCAAATTATTTACTGGGCAGGTGGGAGCTGATGGGTCATCTTCTCCATGGGTATAAACAAGTGAGTTGCTTATGCTTCTTTCCCATCTGAGCAAACAGTAATCTATTTTCTGAGACAGGGCCTGGTGAATGCAGTAGCTGTGGCTGCTGTGGGGGAAATTGGCTAGATTTTTTCAGTGTCAAGAGAATTTTGAGCCGGGCGGTGGTGGCGCACGCCTTTAATCCCAGCACTCGGGAGGCAGAGGCAGGCGGATTTCTGAGTTCGAGGCCAGTCTGGTCTACAGAGTGAGTTCCAGGACAGCCAGGACTACACAGAGAAACCCTGTCTCGAAAAAACAAACAAACAAACAAACAAACAAAACAAACAAACAAACAAACAAAAATAATTTTGAAACCCCCATTTCCGAATGTGAAACCTTCTAATTTTCCACTTGGGGTTAGTACTCTAAGGTTGGATGCAGTGCATTGTGGAGTATGTTGGAGATTGAGGTGCAGGATGAACTGAGAGGTTGGGAGACTTAGTTAATGTCACTTGATGACATTTTTTTCCTCTCTGGTGAGTTTAGTTTTGGAGGAAAATGCATACTCAGACTCTTGGACATCAGAGAACTCAGAGAAGTTAAAGTCACAAGTTTCTCTTACTAGTCCAAAAAGTTCCAGCAATATCTGTACGTAAACCTTTGTCATTTTGGTCTGTGGTTACTCAGGTGAGTATGAATCACTCATTATATGCTTTACAAGAAGGCACTGAAAGTAGATCAGTATTCTCTGGCTGAATTTAAACCTTCTTATAATGAAGGCAGACTGGCTATTAAAAGCTGTATTTTATTTTATGTATGTGTTTGTGAATATATATGCGTGTATATGTCTGTGAAGGCCAGAGGAGGCCATTCACATCCCTTGGAGATGGAGTTACAGCTTTTTGTGATCCACTTGATGTGGGTACTGAGTTCTGAATTCCTGTCTTCATGGTTGAGCGGTAAGTGCTCTTGAGCCATCCCTCCAGCCCCAGGCAGTGAATTTATACTTCTGCTGGCATGCGTGCTTGACAGAGGAGAAAAGTCAGGTGGTTTGTTAGTGATCAGTTGAGTTAATTGATGATTCTTGAATGTATGACAGTATGAAATCATGGCGTTTATAGATCAAGGTTTCCTTATGCCCAAAGTCTTAGACATTACAAAGCACACCTAGATGTCCCATAGTCATGGTCTATGCTGTTCTCTGCTCTGAGCCAGTGTGGTAAGATTGTAGTAGAAGAAGGTTGTTGAACACTTTTCTTGATTTAGAGATGTTTTATCAAAGGGCTGGGTGTCAGAGGTGGTGACCTGAGTCTTTAAAGGCAGTTGGAACTGGGAAAGGTTTGCCTACTTCTTTCAAACAGAGTCCCATCTGCTTGTTTGTTTTTAGGGTTCTTCTCCTCTGTTTCCTGGGATACCTGGTACACTCACCCCTGACCTTTTTAACTTTTTAATTTTATTTTAAATTCTATGGATATATTTTTCTGTCTTCATATTGTGTCCTTCAGTTTAAAAGGTTTCCTAGTTTTTTGACTGTGGAATTTGCATTTTTATTTCTCACTTGCCTTACTGTTTCTGAGTGGTTTGGGGAAGGAGGGAAGGTGGTAAAAGTTCTGTTCTGCAGAGATACTGTCATATGTAAGAGAGTAGTATCAGGGGTGTTTAAAGAAATAGTAATTACTAGAGAAAATGTAATCAAGCTGAGAGTGACAAATGAAAAGCCTCTCAGGTCAAGGCTGACAGAGTTGTGCCGACCTCCCCAGAGCAAGCAGTGGGTGCTCTGTGTTGGAGAAGGAAAGCTAGGTGAATGAATGGTGTAGTTTGGCTGTTGGGCAGGGGCCAGGCTGCCTACAGAATGCAGGAGTTATTTACTGAGTAAGCAAAAGCTTATATTGGTCTCTGATTAAAAAAAAGAACCTCATTCTCTAGAGGTCACAGGTTGCCCAAAATGATACAGCCAGAACTGCTGTCAAGAGGATGGATGGCCAGGGTACAGTGGAGGTAGTTCAGGTCATTGCTGTTGAGAAAGTTTCACTGTGGTGGGGGTTCTTGTGGATGAATCCTTGAGGAAGATGGTTTGGTTTTTGGTTTTCTGCTCTGCAGGAAGGCTTAAGGAAGCAGAGGGGCCAGAGGGCAGCAGCAGTGATAGTGTGGCCTTGTATGGTGTGGGAATGTGGAATATGGAATATGGAAGTGCTGAGATAGCCTGTGCTGTTCAGGCTCCACTTCTCCAGCTGCCCTGGGAAGTGGTTGTGAACACAACCAGAACAGACTCTAAAACAGCTTCAGTGAGGCAGACCCTTTAATGGGGGAAACAAAGGCTACTTTACTTAAACCTTTGAGGGGTGGGTAGGGACTTTATAAGTATATCATTGGCCAGGCAGGGCCAGGGCATTGTAGATGCCCCATTTGCATGAGGAGGAATTCCAGGTGCTAATGGACATGATCTTGTAAGGGAGAGGAAATTTAATCTGGCTACTGGGTAGTGTGACCTCTTGCAGTGGTGGTGGGGCACAGGGCTACTTATACTGGGACTTGCAGGCCCCTGACAGGGGGTAGTAGAGATCCTATTCCTGCTGCTCTCAGAATGAGATTTTCAGAGGTTGTAAGGCTCTGGTGCTTTGCAGGGTATCACCGATAGGGAGTTAAAATGGGTCTAATCGATGTTTTCTTTTCGTCTTGTAAATAAGAGTATTGTACAGGACTGGAGATGTAGCTCAGTGGTAGAATACTTGCCTAAGATTCATCTATAAGGCCTTGAGTGTGTTCTCTCTCTCTCTCTCTCTCTCTCTCTCTCTCCCCCCCCCCCTCCCTCCCTCCCTGTGCCCCCCCCTCCAAGAGTTGTACAGAACTGAACAAGTAACCCAGTGAAGCATCTCATTCCTATGGGCTATCCTAACCAGCTTTTCTCCTCTCCTTAGATAATCTATTGCTGGGACCAGACTGATTGGCACAGTGTTGGTTGTTTGTATAGTAAAGAGAAGTCCCACTTCTTACAGTTTTCCCCAGTAGGTCCTGTGGCGTTCTAGTAGTTTGGTTGGTTTGCTAGTGGTACTTTCTAATACTGAGGCCTCTTTTGTCTCATTCTCCAAGCATGCTTTCTCAATGATGCTCAATGGAATATTCCAGATACTAAGAAAAAAGTGGACTGGGCTTTTAATGACATAAGAACTTCCTAATGAGATCTGCCTGTGAAGGTTGAGAAACATCCCATCCGTGAGTTCATTCAGTACAGGGATTTAGTCCTGTCAGTTTTATTCTGTGTGTAGAAAGGAGGTTGGGGGAGGAGTGACGAGAGAAAACTCAGTCATCATAGATTGTGATTTGGTTGCTGGTACTGCCAGTTGACTCCCAAAGAGGAATCAGCATCATTCCTATGGTGGCTGGATTAAAACAAACTCTTTGTTTTCTTTCTTTGTTTCTTCAAACAGCTTTCATATGGGAACTGGCCTCTAATTTGCTATGTAGCCAAAGATGACCTTGATCCACCTCCAGAGTACTGGGATTTTAGGCATGTGTGACATGCCTGCCTTATGCAGGGTTATGTTAGGATGGAAGTCTTTTTAGAGTGTGTCAGGGTGGGATCTTGTTAAGTCAGATTCAGTATATTTTTAACTGTGATTATTTCAGTACCTTAAAGCTTTGAAATTGAAAGAGATGATTGTTGACAGGATGGTGGTGCAGCCTTTAACCTCAGCCATCAGGAGGCAGGGGCATGGGCAGGGGCAGGAGGGGCAGGGGCAGGGGCAGGGGCAGGGGGATTTCTCTGAGTTCCTGGCCAGCCTGCTTTATATAATGAGTCTGGGCCAATCAGGAATATATAGTGAGACCCCCCCTTCTCCCTTCCTCCTTTCCTCCTTTCCTCCCTCTTTCTTCCCTCCC
>NW_021621022.1:3782073-3787980 GCF_004785775.1 Grammomys surdaster
TCTTTCTTTCTTTCTTTCTTTCTCTCAAACTCACCCACCAGTAGAGGACAGAAGAGATGATGGTGCTTGGATTATTATTGATTGACAGTGGCAATTGGTTGGTTTAATTCATTCTGACATGTTTGTATCTTTTTTTTTGTTGTTTTTTGTTTTTTCGAGACAAGGTTTCTCTCTGTAGCCCTGGCTGTCCTGGAACTCACTCGGTAGACCAGGCTGTCCTCGAACTCAGAAATCCGCCTACCACTGCCTCCCGAGTGCTGGAATTAAAGGCGTGCGCCACCACCACCCGGCAACATGTTTGTGTCTTAAGTATATGTAATATTGCGTGAATTATTTTTAGATCCTGCATCAATCTTATTCTTGTCATAGTCAGAGGAATTAATGAAACATTCTCAGGATTACCAACATATATAAAATCATCATGGAATGTCTTCATAACCAGTCTAGCAATTAATGCAAATTTATTTATTTTCATGGTATGATTTATATTTTGAGTGAGATGTGAATACAGGTACCTAAACAAGATCAATAAAAAAGAGTAAGATAGCCGGGCGGTGGTGGCGCACGCCTTTAATCCCAGCACTTGGGAGGCTGAGGCAGGCGGATTTCTGAGTTCAAGGCCAGCCTGGTCTACAGAGTAAGTTCCAGGACAGCCAGGGCTACACAGAGAAACCCTGTCTCGAAAAAAAACAAAACAAAACAAACAAACAAACAAACAAACAAAAAGAGTAAGATAATAGTTTATCATAGAACCAGTTTTTTCCTGAAGTACTGAACCTTTGCATGTCAGGGGTTAAGCAGTGCTCTCGGTGGAACCCAGGGCCTTGCAGGTGCTAGAAAGGAGCTACATCATGTCTTCTTTCCAAACTGACTTTTCCAAAACAGCAGCACCTTCCCTGTTGGTCCACCTGGATCGTTAGCATTTTCATTTCCAGTGCTGTGGCTGTCTGCTCACTACTTGGGGGACATTGGCCACTGCAGGCAAGAGTTACATTTGGATGCTAAAGTTCATGGTTGGGAGTGTGATGAGATAGTCTGCATGGATTCAGATCCATCCTGTTAGACAATATCAAGGACAAAGGGAGGAATAGTAACTTTGTGTGGAGAGTGTTACACTCTAGCCAGCCAGGCACACTACAGTGAGCCCTGGATGTCTCCTGTTTCCTGGTAGGATGCATGCACATGAACATCTGTTATTTGTGTTGATAATTGCCAAGCACTCAGGCTGACTTTGAGTCCCGAGGAAGCCTTAGGTATCTAGTCTGAGGATGATCTGCAAACAAAGCGGCCAGTGTTCTAGATGTCCACGATAGCCAGATTGGCCTGGGTTGGAGGAGACATGATGACTTCAGACAGTCCAGGACTCTGGACCAGGAAAAGTACATGTGACGGTAGTTGGCAAAATTTGGATATGACTGGGTGTTATTCAATAGGTTGTATGTTGATAGGTCTGTCCTGACTTTGGTCACTGTAACTGGGGTTCTGTAAGTCATTAGCGTGTAGGGAAGCTTGACCAAACAAGCCTGTGCAGGAATTCTCTGCACACTATTTTTGAAAGTTTGAAAATAGTTAAAAACGAAGTTAAGCAATGAGAAAATTAATACAACAGAGCTAGGAAATAGAGGCTGTGGTGGATGTGCTTTGTGCCAGCACTTTGAATGGGTTAGGAACTTTTCTTTGCTTCAAGATTATCTGTAGTGGGGCTCACTGAGGATTCTGGGTAAGGGATCCTGAAACCAGTGAGTGGTGCCTACATGGAATTTCAGCTCTCTGTTGACAAGGTCTTGTTAAACTAACTAATTAATTAATCTGCTTATTTTTGTATGGGGCAGTAATTATGTATTGGGGTGTCCTGTGACCATGTAGGTTACCTGAGCTTTGCTTGTTGTGGCTCCCAGACTCCCTAACTGGAAATGTAGCCTTGTAAATAACTTAATGGTTTCTGTTTTTATTGGGTTGCTTTGAATTCAGGTGAGTCCAGGGATTCTTCTGCAGTGAGTCATATATTCAGTTTGATATTTTATTGGTTGCATTTTAGGAAGAGCTGATTTTAAAAGTTTTTTTTAAGATTTTTCTTAAACTTGAAATATTATATTAGATGTATGTCTTACTGTTCTCAGAAAAGACAAGATTTTTCATATACATATTAAATAACAAAATACTGTCTTAAGACCCACTTGGGAGCCTTATTGTAGGTTGTCTTAAATAGATTTCTTATGCTGTGATAAAGACCATGACCAAAAACAACTTGTAGAGGAAAGGGTTTATTTGATCGGACAGTTTAGAGTTGTTACCCATCTCTGAGGGAGGCCAGAGCAGGAACTCAAGGTAAGAACCTGGAGGCAAGAACTTAAGCAGAGGCCACAGAGGTGTGCTGCTTACATTACTGGCTTGCTTCTCTTGGCATAATCGACCTGCTTTCTTATACAACACAGAACCACCTGCCCTGGAGCGCTGCACACAGTGGGCTTGGCCCTTTCACATCAATTGTTAGTCAAGAAGATTCCCCCGCAGTTTTGTCTATAGGCCATCTGGTAGAGGCATTTCTCAGTTGAGTCTCCTCTTCCAAGATAGCTGTAGCTTGTGTTGATTGTTAAAAACCCAACCAGGTCATAGGTAATAATTAGAATGGAGGGATTGGACCGAATTGACCAGCATGGAAGGAAGGCTGTGGGTTTGATAATCATAAGACTTACTGCGTTCGAGATGCGAAGTTACCATGAGCATTGTAGAAGCAATACCCAGTCACCTCATATGCATGGCTGCAGCCTTTACACTCTGCATACAGTTGAAAATCTGCTTTGCTTACAAATGCCTGTAACAACGGTAATATTTGTCGGTGACCTGTTTTATAGATTGAGTGGTGTTAAAATGGGCATTTATTGATTGTGATGGTACATATGTGTCATGGCACATGTGTAGGTGTCAGAGAACGTTTTGTGACAGTTGGTCTTCTTTCACTATGTGGGTCCTAGGGATCAAACTCAGGGCATCAGCCAAGTGCCTTTACCCTCTGAGCCATCTCACTGGCTTAGGGCTTTTTGTCAGGAGGTTTTCCCATATCTTGTTAGTTCAGAAAAGCAGATTTTCTTTCATATCTTAGCCCTGTTAGATATGTTGCCCCCAATTTACCAGATACTTGGCACCACCTACAAGACATTTATTGTCTTCATCTCAAGTCATTTGGTACAAATAAATATCACATTTTTTTTTATAGAAGAAAATCTTATGAGACGAAGGGACAAGAAAGCATGTGGACAACCACTGGGGACATTTGTATGTAGTATCCACTTAAGCTTAGGCTGGATGCTTGGATTCTTTGAGGAGGACCAGGTCACTATTCTTGTTTCACTCAATATCTGGAAGACTCAAAGCCAGGAGGGACTCCTGCCTTTAATGGCAGCACTTTGACTCTAAGTCAGGAGTGCTCACATTGGAGGTCTGCTGGATCTTAACAGTAAATTCTAGGCTAGCATGGATTAGATAGTGAGAATTCATCTTAAAACAAAGAAAAATAGGAGAACATAGTTTCTTTTATGCTTAAGTTGGTTTTGAGTTTGCTGTGTGAATATAAGTGAGCATGGCTAATCCTTCACTTGCCTGCTTTCAATTGATCCAGGAAAAAAAAAAAAGAAGTATGTGTATGTATTGTTGTCTGTGGAGAGGGAGGACAACGAAAGCAGCCTTGTTCAAGGATAGCAGTTGGTGATTTGGGGTGAAGGGTCTCTGAGAGTTTGTTGGATCTCAGGCCTTAGTTATTTTTTCTGGCAATTTCAGACAGAGGGACCAAGGAAAGGTTGAAGTGGGTGGGTAAAGTGAATAGGCAAGTGAAGAGGGTATGTACCAAGTGACCTAGAGAGTAGGAGCTCACTGTCAATACATTAGTTGTTCCTTTAATGTAACCTTTTTTCCCGAGCTAGAACAGAAGTCCCACTGGATGCGACGATCTGGATAGGTAAAGAATATACTTGGCTGCTGTGAAAACCTCAGGAAAGTTCTAAATGTGAAATCAGGCAACAGGTAGTTTCTCTTGGAGGGGATAGTGGTTGAGACAGGATTTTTAAAAATTATAATTATTTTTTATGTGTATGGTTATTTTGCTTGCATGTATATCTGTGTATCATGTGCCATACTAGTGCCTGAGGAGGCCAAAGAGGGTGTCAGACTGTCTGGAGCCAGAGTTACAGACAGTTGTGAGTTGCCATGTGGGTACTAAAAACTGAATCCCAGTCCTCTGGAAGAGCAGCCAGAGCTCTTGACCACTGAGCCATCTCTTCACACAAAGACAGGATTTAATTATATAGCCCAGGCTGGCCTCAGACCTATAGTCCTCTTGGCTTAACCCCCTTTCCCGTAGTAGCTGGGATTACAGAGAAATGCAGTTGCACCTGGCCCAGAAGTCAAGCTTTTGAAAAGGATGATTTATGAATCGTTTGTCTTAGTGTTTTATTGATGTGAAGAGACACCATGACCAAGGCAACTCTTATAAAGGCAAACAAACATTTAATTGGGGCTGGCTTACAGTTTCAGAGGCTCAGTGCATTATCATCTTGGTGGGAAGACTGGCAGCGTGCAGGCAGACATGGTACTGGAAGTTCTACATCTTGATCTGGATCCAAAGGCAGGAAGAGGGAGACTCTCATCCACACTGGGCAGGGCTTGAGCATTAGGAGACCTTAAAGTGCACCTACACAGTGACACACTTCTTTCAACAAGGCCACACCTCCTAATAGTGCCACTTCCCATGGGCCAAGCATATTCAGACCACCGCAGGTATATACAAAGATGAGCAAAAATGCAGAGGCAGAGCCATTAGGACTCACCCCTAAGTTCTCTTAGAGCTCAGGTCCTTCTTCCTGTTGAAGAGTCACAGGTTAGTCAGGTTAACCTGTTCCCTCCCTTCATTGGTATTAATTTACCCTTCATTTACTATTTGGTTTCAAAAGTAATATTTTTTTTCTCTTTTCCTTTTTATCCCTTTTTCTTTTACCTTCCCTTCCCACCGCCTCTTCTCAATCCCCTCCCGCTTTGAGGCAGAATCTTATGTACCTTAGACTGATACTGAACTTAGTATGTAGCTCAGACTGACTTTAAACTCCTAATCCTCCTTCCTCCAGCTGCTGAGTATGGGTTGTAGATGTGCCGGCTTGCTGGTATTTGTTTTCTTATTGCAACATTTACATTCATTATCTTTTGCTGTTCAAAAAGAGTTTTCTAAACTATACTTTTTTTTTTTTTTTTTTTTGCTAACTCTCGTTCCTTTTTTTCCCCCATGTGCATGGCAACATTGCTGTCTGGAACTCAGGGGCCAGCCAAAGGTAAGAGTTCTTCACATGATGCTTGTAGAGATTCCTGTGCATATCCCTGAAGTACTGGTCATTTTCTTATCAAAACTGAAAATTCCTTCTTCCTGATGGTTTATAAAAGCAGTATAAGCTGTCATCTGTCTCACAACTCTAGAGCTGTTTATTGGCACAGTGGGTTTTGGCCAGCTCTGCCCAGTCTCCTAGCAGCCCAATATGGGTTCCTTGTGTGCTGTAGATTAGCATGAAACTGATTGTTCCAGACTGGTCACTCTGCACCAGTCCAGCTCATTTTGCTCCTGGGCAGTTGGAGATGTTTTGCCAGACCCATGGGGTCCTGGTGGAGCTCTGATGATGGGGTCCTGGTGGAACCCTGATGATGGGGTCCTGATGGAGCTCTGATGATGGGCTTCCTCTAGGGGATGTACTTGCAACTTACATTGCCAAATTCTGAGACTGCTTTTAAAACTTTTTTTAATTGCATTTTTTTACTATAATGAAATATCTGAAGCCAGGTTCTGTCTTCCTTTCTTTCTCTTTCCCTCCCTCCCTCCTTCCTTTTCTCCTTCCCTCCTCTCTTCCCTCCCTCCCCTCCCTTCCCCTC
>NW_021621022.1:3788080-3803044 GCF_004785775.1 Grammomys surdaster
CCCTCCCTCCCTCCCTCCCTCCCTCCTTTCTTTCTTTCTTTCTTTTTTTTCTTTCTTTCTTTCTTTCTATGAATACACTGCAGATGTCTTCAGACATACCAGAAGAAGATATTAGAACCCGTTACAGACGGTTGCGAGCCACCATGTGGTTGCTGGGAATTGAGCTCAGGACCTCTGGAAGCTCAGTCAGAACTCTTAACTGTTGATCCAGGTCTCCAGCCCTTAATTACATTTTTTAATTAAAATTTTTTTGGCATGTGTTGCATATCATACTGCACATATGCATAAGTCAGTCAAAAACTTTCAGGCATTGGTTCTTTTCTTACACCACTTGGACACCATCATTGAACTCAGGCTTGATGGCATACCCCTCTACTCACTGAACTGACTTTTGTGTGGGAGTGTGTTGCCTTCTTTGTATTCTGAGGGTCTTAAAGGTGTTTTTTTTTTTTTTAAAAAAGATTTATTTATTTTATGTGTTTGAGTGTTTTGCCTTCCTGCCTGTATGTGTACCATGTGCGTGCCTGGGCTCACAGAGTTCAGAAGATGTAGAATCCCCTGAGGCTGGAGTTACAGATGGTTGTAAGCTACCATGTAGGTGCTAGGAACCCTGTCCTCTGAAAGAGCAGCAAATGCTCCTAATTGCTGAGCCCCCATGGGTTGTATTCTTGTAGGTCTTCTGGCAGCAGGAATCCTGCTTTTAACTGGACAATTCTCTGAAGTTACTTAGAACTTCTAGGAAGTTCAGTTTGTCTACATTCTTGTGCTTGTTTTTGTCTTACAGCCTGTGGGTGAGCTGTATGTAACTCTTTGCTGTTACTGTGCTGAAGTGTGTGTCCACATGCCTTTTGGATCCATCCCCTATGACCTTTTAAATGGTACTTGAGTGTGATACTGGTCTCCTTATGTTTGTGGACTTTTTTTGCTATGAAAGGGTACTGGGTTAATTTTGCTTTTTATTAGAGCAGAAGATAGAGACCAGTACAGATGTGAGGAAACCAGTTCACAATATTACAAACTTGTCACGTTTTGTTATTCTGTGAGCTGTTCTCACTGCTTAGAGAAATGCTTTGCAGACAAAAAGCCTGGAAGCCTACATCCTTGACAATTGCTTCCTCTGGGGGAGAGGTTAGCAAGTGGGAGACCTTCATTTATTATAAAATGTATTAATTTATTGTGTGTGTATGCAACGTGTGTGTGCACTCCCACATGCTTACCCTGTCATGTGCATGCAGTGTCAAGCACATATTGGTCATAGGACAACTTTTGAGAATCAATTCTTTTCTTTCGCCAGTTGAATCCTGGGGGGAATCAAGCTCAGGTCATCAGGCTTAGTGGTGAACACCTTTACCCTCTCAACCATTTCACCACTCTATTTCTATTTTATATTTTTCTGTGGAATTTATTAATGTGATTATGTATTTCTTCTCTGTTCATTGGAAACCTTTGTGATTCAAAAAACTAATGCTTATTTAGAAAGAAAGGCACAAGGGGGCCCAGTGGGAGAAGAGAAAAGTTAAACAGCATATGTGTGAAATGACACAATTGCCGGAAGGAAGCCCATTGCTTTGTATGTTCACCTAATAACTTATAATAATAATAATAAAAAAAGAATGATGCTGGGGATGTGGTGCTGCACACCTTTAATCCAAGAAATCAATGGACAGAGGCAGGTGGATATCTGGGAGTTTGAGGCCAGCCTGATGTCAAAACAAAACCCAAAAAAGCTCAAATTCAAGATATGGTATGGTACGGTACGGTATGGTATTTGCTGCTTATAATGGAAAGCCTCCAAAACATCAAAACCACTCAGATGAAAGGCCTTTTTTATACCAAACCTAACTACCAACTTTAACATCAACAGGTTAGTGCAGATAATCTGATTGATTGTTGAGGATCAAACCTAGTACCTTATACATGTTAGAAAACAAGTGATAAGCTACACTAAAGTCCATTTCAAACTATTCAACAAATTGTTTTCTAAGGAAGCAAAGCATATTATTAGCAAGAGAAGAAGCAAACATAGCCCTTGAAGCCAGTGTCCACTGCACCATGTTTGACAGAAGGAGTAGGCTCTAAGGCTGTAATGAGATACAAGCCACATAAAGGACTGTTATCAGGACATACTTCATTCACTGTTATTTGTATAAAATACTCATTAATAATTTGGATCTGTCAGTGGAGCATGCATGAATATAGTGTGATCATCATTTGACTTCATGCAGTTTTGGACTAGAAGATATTTGTAGTAATTTACAAAATTGCAAAAACTTAAAAGGGAGCTATTTAGTGTTTTTGGTAAATAAGAACTACTATTTCTTAGTCTTCAGCTTTGTACTCAGAAGTGGCACTTCTGTAAACAAGAATCCCTGTTTCTCTATAAAGTTTTCTTTCTTTGATTTAAGTTGTGCTAATGTTTTAGTTAGGGTTTCTATTAGTGCAACAAAACACCATGACCAAAAATCAAGTTGAGGAGGAAAGGGTTTATTCAGCTCACACTTCCACATTGCTGTTCATCACTAAAGGAAATCAGAACAGGAACTCAAGCAGGGCAAAAACCTGGAGGCTGGAGTGATGCAGAGGCCATGGAGGGGTACAGTTTACAGGATTGTCTCCCCTCGCTTGCTCAGCCTGGTTTTCTTAGAAAACCCAGGACTACAACCTAGGGGTGTTCCCACCCACAGTGGGCTAGGCCCTCCCCATTTATCACTGGGAAAATGCCTTACAGCTGGATCTTATGCAGGCATTTCCTTAACTGAGGCTCTTTCCTCTCTGATGACTCTAGCTTGTGTCAAGTTGACACAAATCCAGTGTCAGTACAATTGACTCTTTGTCATCTTGACACACAAAAGCATCACTATTAAGCCACAAACCTTCCTTTCTTATTCATCCCCAAGACCTCACATTAAAAACATAAATAACTTAAAAAGTCCCACAGTCTTTACAAATTCAAACACATTAAAATTTCAGGGTTTTTTTTTTGGGGGGGGGGCAGGCAGTGGTGGTACAGTACTTGGGAGGCAGAGGACAGCTTGGTCTACAGAGTGAGTTCCAGGACAAAGTTATACATATCGAAAACCTTGTCTTGAAAAATAAAACGAAAAAAAGTTTTTAAAAAATAACTAATCTCGCCTGGCAGTGGTGGCGCACGCCTTTAATCCCAGCACTTGGGAGGCAGAGGCAGGCGGATTTCTGAGTTCGAGGACAGCCTGGTCTACAGAGTAAGTTCCAGGACAGCCAGGGCTATATAAAGAAACCCTGTCTCGAAAAACCAAAAAAAAAACCCAAAAAACCTAATCTCTCCAAAAATTCAAAATCTTCTTTTAAAAGTTCAAAGTCTTTCAGCTATGAGCTCCTATAAAAATCAAAATTAAATACTTTCTTACTTCAAGAGGGAAGAACCAGGGTACAGTCACAATCAAACCAAAGCAAAACCAAGTTCCATCAATGTAAACAACACAAAATTTAATGACTGGGATCCAGTCACAATCTTCTTGGCTTCTCCACGGGGCTTGGGTCACTTCCTATGCTCTGTCCTCAGCAGCACACACAGCTTTTCTTCTAGTCTCTGGCTGGCTCCACTCCACTGCTGCTGTCCTTGGTAGTCATCCCATAGTACTGACATCTCCAAAATTGCTGGGGTCCTCTGCTGCAGCTGGGCTGCACTTTAACTAATAGACTTTCTTCATGTCTCAACTTCTCCTCATGATCCCTTCACTCCAGGGCTTTCAACTGCTACTGAGACTGGGCCTTCACTAATAGCTTCTTTTGGTTTCTCACAGTGCAAACCTCAGCTGCTGTCAGTTACCCCCCTTCATGGTTAACAATGCTATGCATTATTATAATGTCACTTTGTGATGTTAAGATTTGTTCTTCATGCACTCTTTTTATGTTTTCTCTGTAACAGATATTTGCTTATGATCACTGTTTCTGGTCCATGGATGAATCTGTCCAAGAGAAGTATGCAGGTAATTGAGCAGTTTCCTGTGTACTTAGTAATGTAGAGGCATTTTGGTGTGATCTCCATCCACTACCATGGTATCATTTGGTATAACTTTTAGTATCCAGGCAGCTGCTTCCAGCATTTGCTCTGAAAGGGTTAGGGACCAAAAGACTTCAGTGTGATGTTCTTGAGGGTGAGATGATGAATATCTATGACTATAAGATCTCACAGAGTCCCTTTTTCTTTCATCTAATGGGACCAGGAGCTACATCATAGGCATGCAGACCTCCATGATATCTCTGATGTGATCTAAAGGGACCTGGCATAAGTAGAGAGGATCCCTATACTGGAGCCTAAGTTCTAGTCCTTAAAAACCTCTGTGATGCTTGCCAATTCTTCAGGTCTGCCAGAGAGTCTCTCTTCCCTCTGTACTATAACCCCGGGGTCTCAGTTTTCTTTTGCCCCTGTTGTAGTACCTTCCCAGAGATATTTGTCTATCCTCATATCTCCACGTGGATGCTGAAAATTGAACCCAGGTCCTCTGCAAGAACAGCAAGTGCTCTTAACTTATGAACTGTCTCTCTGTCTCCTATTTCTGGAATCTCACTCCCTGTTATAACTGTTATGAATTGTAGGTTGTAAAACTTGAAATTTTTATGAGGAAAAGGAAAGGGAGTAATTGATGTATATGATTTTTCTGAACTCTAGTATACTTTGAATAAAAGTATGGTATGTAGTTTCAGGCACATCTAGATCTTAAATTTAAATTTTAGATGTTTAGGGCCTGTGAGATGTTCAGATAATCAAGGTGCTTGTACCAGGCCCGATGATCTGAGTTTAACTTCCAGGATCCACATAGTGAGTGGTGAGAACCAACTCCTAAGGTTGTTTTCTGACCTCCATACATGTGGCAACACACATACACATGACACACAAAAAATAAATAAAGAAGATTATTGAATCTTAGGTGTTGACTGTAAAATAAGCAGCTCTTGAGCTCTGCATTGCATAGTCTCATGGGTGTCCATCTTCAAACATGTTTACAGAAGACCATTTACTGATTCCTCTTCTTACTCTAAGTAGAAATAATCTATGGGACAGAAGGTATCTGTGGACAGGAAGCATCTACCAACTTTAAAAACCTTCTTGAGGATAAATAAGCTGATTTTTTTTGAGATTTTTGTTTGAGTTCTTATTTGTTCATGTGCTCTTTGCCCATAAAATATCATTTTCCTGTCCTTTAGGTCAAGATGATGTTTTCAAATGCCTTGGGGAGAACATTCTTCAGAATGCATTTGATGGCTACAACGCGTGTATCTTTGCCTATGGCCAGACAGGTAATGTGAACTAACATATCCTTGCACATTCAGGCATTTATCCATGAAGGTGAAGATGAAACCATGCTCACTGGGCCACACTGCTTACTTACCTCTATTAGTTTCTCTCACAGGTGATAGAAGTAGACAGTAGGATGTTTTCTAAGACAATGCAGGAAAATTAGGTTTAAAGTTGTTTGTCTTTATTTTTTTTCACATGTGAAGTTGCTTTTCTTCCTCTTACTCCTCTTCTTCCTTTAAAATTTGTCAGAAATCCAAAAAGAAGCCAGTTATGGGGCTAGAGAGATGGTTCAGTGGTTAAGAACACTTGCACTTGCTATTCCTCCAGAGAACCTGTGTTAGGTTCCCAGCACCTACATGGCAGCTTACAACCACCTGTAACTCCAGTCCAGGGGACCTGAAACCCTCTGCTGGCCTCTGCAGGCACTAGGCATGCAAATGGTGCAAAATGCCCACACACATTAACTAAAAACTAGCAGAAAAAATATTTTTAGAAGAACACACTTAGCTTGCGGCGGTGGCACACGCCTTTAATCCCAGCACTTGGGAGGCAGAGGCAGGCGGATTTCTGAGTTTGAGGCTAGCCTGGTCTACAGAGTGAGTTCCAGGGCAGCCAGGGCTACACAGAGAAACCCTGTCTTGAAAAACCAAACCAAAAAAAAAAAAAAAAAAGAACACACTTGTTAATATTGTGCTAGTTATAACTGGAAAAGACTTTAGGCGTTTATACTTTGTAATTAAAGAAATAAAACCAATTTAAAGTAAAACTTCTTCTATAACCCAGCCTGGCTTTGACCTTGCTATTCTCCTGCCTCAGCCTCTAGAGTGCTGGTATTACAGGCTTGTACCATCACAACTGGCTCCTGAGTCATCTTCAATGAATACTTCATTCTTGTATATTAGAAGAAGCTTATTGTTCCCTGCACTATTACAAGAGTGCAGTAAGCTGATTTGCCCTGAAGCCCATGAGTACCTGTGTCTTTTGTGCTTTGATTTCAGTAGGAAATCATATTCAGTTAGGAATATCTATATAATGGTATTGTCTGTCTTATTCTTCCTCCCTCCCTCCCTCCCTCCCTCCCTCCCTCCCTCCCTCCGTCCTTCCCTCTCCTGAGTCAGGGTGTCTACTGGAGCCTGGCTTTGAACTGATCCTCCTTCCTCTGTCTCCTGCTGGATTAGAGGCTCAGGCCATCCTGCTTGGTTGGGCTTTTTTCTTTCTAGACCATGTTTACTTTTGTTTGACACAAGTAATACAAAGCTTCTGTATGTTCTATCCTTACTGTGCATTTCTTACTTTTATTCACATATATATATATTTATTATATTTTATGATTTTTTCTAAGTCCTAAAAATTGACTGTAAATAGTAGAAAGAGGGTTATAGATGCTTTAAACTTCTCCAGGAAGTACTGATGGCTGTTTTCTGTCTCTCAGGGTCTGGAAAGTCCTACACCATGATGGGCACTGCTGACCAGCCTGGATTAATCCCAAGGCTCTGCAGTGGACTCTTCGAACGAACACAGAAAGAGGAAAATGAAGAACAGAGTTTTAAAGTTGAAGTGTCCTACATGGAAATTTATAATGAAAAAGTCCGAGACCTTCTTGACCCCAAAGGGTAAACTTGGATGCTTGAGTGCTGTGTGTTTCTGCAAACAGACATAATAGATTGTGGCTTCAGAGAAGTTTGTAATTGAACTGTAGTTGAGGATGACCTAACTTTGTTGTTTGTAATTTATGTTTACAAGGATCAGTTTCCCACAGAATTCTGGGTGGTTAGAGCTGGCAGGATGATGATGGTTCAGGTCTGTACTTGTGCCATGCTGCCTCTCCTCTCATGGCCCAAAGCCACAGACAAAACAGGTGACGAAAGTGTTCATTTAGTGTGAGTGTAGCTGCAGCCTTCAGTGACACAGCCTCTTTTTTCTTGTTTTGCTTTTGTTTTAAGGCAACATAGTTTGGATTTCCGTGGTTGGTTCCAGGCCTGAAGTGAGGGGGAAAGTAAATGCAGAGCTTGGAACCTGGTCTTAAAATATTCTTAAAGCCTCCTCCTCGGGGTAGGGAGTGCCCTGACCTTAGGGGTGACTTTGAAAGGGAACTGCTTCAGGACACACGAATGCCCTCAGAATCACTCTGCTCACCCTGCAGCCAGGAGGAAAATGAGCAGAGAGTGGTAGCTGAGGAACCTGTGTGCTGCAGAGCAGGGAAGGAGACGGGAAGGGGAGAGGGAGAGTGGGAAGCAGTGGCTGTGGCTGGCTCACCTGAAGCTGCATTAACTGGGTCAGAGAGCCATGGGTGTACAGCCCCAGAGGGAATAGTGAGCTGTGTTGGGATGAGGAAGGTGGTCCAGGAAAGATGATATGAGAGGCAGAGAATCCCAGTGAAGCTTAATCAAGAGCAAACAGATCAGCACCTCACAGCCATCTTTCTTTGGCCAGTATGATCTTCAAGCTGGGACTTGAATTGGTACTTGATATGGCTGTCCAAATTTTACCTACTCATTGTTTATCAAGTCATCCTTACAATGCCCGCCAGGCACAGTCAGTTCAGAGGAAGAGCCCATAGTCTGCAGAGAATGAGTTTTGCAAACAAGTTAGAACGGTGTGCAGTCTACTTTTCACTTGTGAGGGATGCCAACACAAAATATAGTGCAAAAAGGGAAAGATGGCCTTTCCCAGAGCCCAGAGAAGATTCCATAGAGGTGTTTTGTGGCCCTGTGCAGAGTAGTTTATCCACTGAGAAGTGAGGTGAGAACAGTTAGTATGTAGGCACACCCTGTGCCAGCATGTGAAGGTGTCTGGATGTCACCCATTTATAGGATGATCAACGTTCAGTGCAGCTGGAAGGTAGCGTGTAGATCCAGAATGTCTTAGAAGGAGGCCAGACATGGGTGGCTGTGGCTCAGGCACCCATACTTTGCTCCCTGTACATTTTTTATTCTATCTTGAGTGCTTTTCTTTTGACCTCTGCAAAGATGGCTACTTTCTCTGAGTTCTAGCTCAGACCTACACTTCCCAGAAACAGTAAACTGGCTGGCTTCATTGCTGTTCATACTTGTATCCCCTAGTGAACTATCTTGAAGTCTGTCAGATGTGTTTAGTCTTTAGTCTTTGCTTGTATGTTTTGTTTGTGGCTTAGTACTCAGCACATGGGCTTTGTAGTTACAGAGCTCAGGAACAAGGTCCTCTTGTTCGTGGCTGAGCAAGTTCCTTGCACCTTCTAGGAGAACTATACAGGGAATGTATGATGCTATCTCACAGTGGCCGATGGGGCTTTTGTGAAGATTGAGAGCATGATATGCTCCAGGTATCAGGACTTCTAGCATACAGTAAGCAATTAACACATCCTAGCTGTGGTTTTTCCTGTGGAAGTTTCTTGAGGAATAAAAAAGTTTTTTTTTTTAATGTAAAAACTTTTATTTATGTGTATATATGTATGTGTTTGTGTGTATATCACATTTGCAGTGCCTGTGGAGGTCAGGGGAGGGTATGGAATCCCCTGGAGCTGGAGTTGCAGGTAGTTATGAGCTGTCTGATATGTGTACTAAGAGCCAAGCTCTATCCCTGCCAGAGCAGCTAGGACCCATAACAGCTGAGCCATCTCTCCAGAGCCTACAAACATTTCTGTTTCTAAAATGTTAAAATAATGGATTAAAAGTTGTAAATTAGATTCATTTCAACCAGAGTATTTGAGAAAACACCATTCTTAAAATTCAAGCACTGATTTTATTAATTCAATGACTATCGTGTATAGTAATGTAATCTTGTTTTGCTTGAGACATAATGTAGTAGATATACATTGTCTTTAAGGAAAAGGCGCCAGGAAGGCTGGAGAGATCACTCAATGGCTAAAAGTCCTGACTGCTCTTTCAGAGTACATGGGTTCAATTCTTAGTATCTACCTGGTGGCTCACATCATCTGTAACTCCAGATCCAGAGGAAGTCTGTCCTCTCCTGGCCTCTGTGAACACCAGATGTGTAAATTGTTCACAGATGTAGATGTTGACAAAATACCTATTCACATAAAAAGGGCGGTGACACTGAGGACACAGCTTAGTTTGTAACATGCTTTCTATGCAAACATGGCGACCTGAGTTGGATCCCTAGAAATCATGTTTGTTTTTGTTTTTAATTGTGTGTGATCTGTATGCCTGTAATCCCAATATTGAGGAGGCAAAGACAGGCATACCCCTGAGGCTAAAAAGCCAGCTGTCCTAGCCAGTCATCGAGTTCAGGTCCCAGTGAGAAACCCTATCTTAAAAAGTAATTTGGAAAACATCCGAAGAATGACACCTGAGGTTGACCTCTGGCCTCTATAGGTACACTTGTTCCCATACGTGCTTACATATAAATGAACATGCACATATACCCACATACATACATATACACATTTTTTTAAAAGGGAAAACTGAAAGGCTAAAAGCTAATAGCAGACTGTATCCTGCTGTAAGGACTGAGCAGCAATCCAGTGCTATGTCTGCTGGAGCTGAAATCACATAATATTACAGAACCACTTGTCATCATCAGCATTCATGTGCCATTGTAAGTTGAACCCAGGAGGCCAGAGATCTGAATCCATTAGAAATACTGAACTGTGGTCCATATGATGGAAGACAGAAGCTTTTAGGTGGCAGAGCCATGCCCTGGTTTCCCCACTTTGCTGAACTGTTTGTTTACTCATCCAGTACCTTTGCTCCATTCTTGTATGGTAGATGAAGTGGATATGGTTCCAGGTTCCCTGTGACTCAGGCTATGTTCACCACCATTCCTTCCATTCTCCCCGTGCTGTTATTTGTTACCTGTACTGTGTCTCCAGGCTCTTCAGCTGATACCTTGCAAGTCCTTGTTGGCACCTTAGTTCTGTTCCTACTTTGTTTGCCAAGTGTGTTTATTCTCTGAGTGACTCTTAGGTGCCAGGGATTGTAGTAGGAACTGTTGACCTCAAACCTATTATTAATGCAAGGTATTCTTCTCTTCTAGAGCCTAAAGTCTATTAGGCAAATAAATTCTGATCCATGGTAGGGATGAGCAGACTCTGAGACAAGACAATGATGGGAACAGAATGTAAAAGAGCATGCGTGTTAGACTGAGGAGCATGAGCCTTGTTTTGTAGCACCAAAAAACCACCACAGAATTTTAAGCATTCTAACTCATTATTTATTTTGAAAAGAATCTCTTATATGGCCAAATGAACACATAGTAGAAAGTACAGATAATAAACAAAAAATTGTAATCACCTGGGATTTCACTATTAGTTAATGTTCTTTTTCAAAATAATTTTGACAAATAGTACTTTCATTTCTAGAGTGCAGTGGGAGTATTTTAGGATACGTAGACTCTATGAAATGGCTTCCCCTATTTAACTGTTGCCTCAGTTGTCATTTTTCTATTTTTATGGTGTGGTGTGAACAAATGAGACCCCTCCCCAGCAATTTTGAAATATGATTTACACGATGACTGCTATAGTCACCATCCTGTTTGTGGCCCTCAGGGTTTACCCCTCCTGATTGAAACTTGGTTCCTGGACAGGCATTCCTGGTATTTGCCCAGAATACTGAGGGTGCTACAGCTCCATACTTGCTGGGAGCTTGTTTTAGAAACTAATTAATGTTTACTTTTTGTTTATTGAAACTTTTTGCATTTACTGAACCGATCATACTTCCCCCTTTCTTTTTCTAGTTTATCAGTGTGATGAATTGTGCAGACCCCCTTGTTAGGACAACAGACAAGTCTCAGATAAGCTCTCTCTTGTGTCTATAAATCTCTCTGAGAGCCCTTTGTTGTCTTTGTGTCTTTGTTCACAGCTGAGCTAGGCCTGTGGTTTTTCTTTCTTGTGGAGTTAACACGTACAGAACTTCTGTCTTGGGGCTAGTTCTGTGATATGACAAGGAGATTGTTGGTATTCATTTGACTCTGCATTCTTTACAGTAGTAAATAGGCTTCCCACACTTACCCTTTTGAGCAATGTGGTATTTTGCCGCATTATCAAGCTTTTCTTCTCAGCAAGGATTTTAAAGTTAGGTTTAAATCTTTGTGGGATCCGGTGATCTGCTTTTCTGTATTAGGGGGTCTCTCTTGAAGTGTGTATATGTTTCTGTGAAGCACAGTTGAGTCCTTGTAAAAGTCTCTAATGGACTGTGTCTCTGTCATGACAGAAGCCGTCAAACGTTGAAAGTGAGAGAGCACAGTGTGTTGGGACCCTACGTGGATGGACTTTCTAAACTGGCTGTCACCAGCTACAAGGTAACAATATCCTTTCTTTAAGGTGCTTCAATTTACTGCCATTTTGGCTCATTACATTTCTTTACTTTTGAATGAATATTTAAAATTTTTATTATTTTTATTTTATGTCTATGTATGTTTTGCCTACATGTATGCTTGTGTCCTATCAGGTGTCTGATGTCTCTGAGGCCAGAAGAGGGCATCAGATCTCCTCAGCTAGAGTTACAGACAGTTTTGTGAGCTGCTATGTAGGTGCTGGGAATTGGACTCAGGTTTTCTGGAGTCATCTCTCTGGCCCTGGGTTACATTTTTAAGATTACATTTATAATACCACCATTTAATAACTCTTGTTGTACAAAAAAATTTCAAAGTGATAATGGGGATTAGTCAGTAAATGTCAGCTACGTTCAATGAGGCCTGGTCTCATCTCTTCAGAACTAATGGATCCAGAATGGGCTTGGGAAAGTTTTTACAAGATGTTTTGCCTATGTTGATATTTTTCAAACTAATGATTTTGCTTTGAGAGTATTTGTTGTATTGAAATTTTTGCTAAATATTCTTTTTAATTTGTACAGCAAAACTAATTACATGACATGAAATTTTTCTATATGTCTGGTAGCTTTAACATTGCATTCAAGTACATATATCATAAAAAATAACAGGATTTAAGTTTTGTTACTGTATGGATTATTACATGTTCTGTTATGCATTCTTAGTGTTTAGGAAGTACTGGTTGGTGTATGGTGGGTGGTTTCAGTATATGTGTGAGCGAATGAATCTAAGAATAAGCAGTGATTTAAACAGTGCTTTTCTGTTAAGGAAGTCTGACATAGGCACTCCGAGGCTGGTGTCATGGCTCTAAGCTGTTGGGAAGGACTCAGGTCCTTCCCCACTCCACAGGGAGATGCTGTACTATGTGTGTGTGTTCTGCTAATGTCTCTTATAGCAGACATATGATAGCATGTCTGCTTACATTAAGGAGGATAACCCAGATGGTCTGCTTTACACTGGAGTTCATCATGTGGCCAGGCTGGGCTGCAGAGATCTGGAAATACAGCCTCTTGGCTCTGCCACAGCAGACTTAGTGCAAGAGAGAGCTCCTTCACCGGAAAGAACACTGAGTGGTGGGAGGTAGCTGAGTAGCACTTTCGCATCTCCATCTTTGACTCCTGATTTTACAAACCCCTGGAGAGGACTTTGCTGGCTGTATTTATTCATTATTGTTTGTGGTGCCAGGGATTAGACCCCAGGCCTCATGCATGCTAAGCAGTTGCACTGATCTTGGGATCCATTCCCAGCCCAGGAAATGATAATTTGTGTTGTAGTTAATGAAACTAAGCTCTGATTGCTTCAGTCACTGTTTCAGAGCCTATAGCTTTTGTGAGGTGAGGGAAAGACAGGGTCTCACTGTGTCACCCTGAATGACCTGGAATTGTTGTATAGACCAGACTGGCCTCAAACTCTTAGAGATCCACTTGTTTTGCTTCCTGAGTGCTGGAATTAAAGGTATATGCCACCACATCTGTCCTCAGCTCATAGCATTTGGAAAAACTGAGCCAGCTGTGGTGGCACAGCCATGTCTTTGCAGTTCTTTAGGAAGCTGAGGCAGGAGGATAGACAGTTGAAGGCCTGCTTGGGCTGCAGAATGAGTTTAAGGCTAGCCTGAGCAACATATTTAGGCCCTGTCTCAAAAATAGATAGATAGATAGATATAGATAGATAGATAGATGAATGAATGAATGAATGAATAAGCTAGAGATAACTCAGTGGTAGAGCATACATACATACATACATACATACATACATACATACGTATATATATGTAGCATGTATGAGGCCCTGGGTTCAATTCCCAGAACTGCCTTCCTCCCCGCAAATCACAGCAGGTTTTCTAGTATTTCCAGCTTTATGCTAATTTTTTAAAAGTGGTAGTATCAAACATATACCTAATGTGTTTGAGGGAAGGGGTTAAACTCTTTTGTATTTTATATAATTTGTTTTGGTAATAAGCTTGTATTTCTTTTGCAATTAAATGCATTTATTATTATTATTTTTTTTTGGCTCTCATCTTATGTCACTCAAAAGTATTATTTCTAATGCTGTGCATGGCACACCTGTGATACAGTGCTGTGGAAGCAGAGACAGGAAGATCACAAGATTGTGGCCAGCTTGGGCTATATAATGAATGTGAGGCTAGCCTGCGGTACCTTGTAAGATCCTATCTGTGAGTTGAGGGAGTCTAGCTTCTGAACTTCTTTGTGTCAAAGCTGCCATGTGCTTCTGTGTCTGCAGTGAGTAAAGCACTTTAGTTGACCCTTGAAAATAGTATGGACTCTTGTATTCTTGTGGAAAAACAAAATGTAGCTTGTAAAACTTGGGTGCTTGTGGTAGTATGAGAAAGCGGCGTGCTTATTCACAAATAATGAGTAAGGGCCTGTCACCTGTCTCCACTTAGGACATTGAGTCTCTGATGTCTGAGGGCAATAAGTCTCGGACAGTTGCTGCAACCAACATGAATGAAGAAAGTAGCCGTTCCCATGCAGTCTTCAAAATCACCCTGACACATACTCTGTATGATGTGAAGTCTGGGGTGAGTAGCTTCTCAAATGACCATGGTTTAGTCCAACGGCTCCATCTTCCTGACGCTGAGACCCTTTAGTACAGTCCTCATGCTGTGCTGACCCCCAACCATAAACTTATTTTTGTTGCTACTTCACAACTGTAATTTTGCTGCTATTAGGAATCATAATGTAAATATCTGATATGTGATTCTCAAAGGGGTTGTGAACCACAGGTTGAGAATCGCTGGTTTAGCCTATTCTCTTTGCTAGCTAAACTGAAGGCCTGATCTAGACTATCAGTCAGGACTCAGGACAGAAGGTCCTGACAGGAACAGAAGCTGCTGTACTGTAGCTGCAGCACTGGTGGAACACCCCAAGAGGGTTAGGGTCACTCCTAAAACCACAAGGGACACACATAGCTTTAGTCAGGAATAAAGAAATTGCTTCTGCCAGTGAAGCTGCCTCTTAGCACCCGCAAGCTGTAGAATGTCCTAGAGACCCTTAGATTTCATGACTTCCCTGATGGCAGAAAAAAGGCCAAGGAAGACACTTAACTTCTGCTTTCCAGTCTTTAACAAGAGAGTCTGAAGGAATTTAAGTCATACCCTGCGGCCTGGCTGCACGGGAGTCTTGGATTAGGTGTAGTTCCTACCCTCTCCAGGAAGAGAACAGTGAGGCTGAATTACACAAGCTGCTGACCTGGCTCAGCCACAGCAGCTGTCCACTTTACACCCAGATGGCTAGTTTCAGCTGAGACACCTTTGTCTGTATCCCTGCTGCTAAACAGCCAGGAGGTCAAGGAGCAGCTTGCATTGGGGAAGGGTGCCATAAAATCATTGAATGTGTAGAGTGCTCTTTGAGTGTTTGCTTGGAACCTTGGGAGCTGCTGAGGCCTCTGGCACGTTG
>NW_021621022.1:3803444-3811939 GCF_004785775.1 Grammomys surdaster
CTCCCTCTCTCCCTCTCTCCCTCTCTCCCTCTCTCCCTCTCTCTCTCTCTCTCTCTCTCTCTCTCTCTCTCTCTTCCTTCATGTGAAGATTGATTTCCGATGACCTCAGTCTCAAATACGAGAGGCAAAAGTAACCTGGCGAGGTGTTCTATCCTGGCAGGCTTTTCTTTTGCTGAAAAAAATCATTTTTTTCCCCCTCCACATTAAGATCAATGTTAAAAACAAAAAGTTCTCTGTCTTTGATTTCATTTTTAGAGTAAAGCAAAACAAAACAAATACCATACTAAAGATTTTCTTTTCTTTTATTATTATTATTATTATTTTTTTTTAAAGATTTATTTATTTATTATATATGAATACACTGTAGCTGTCTTCAGACACCCCACAAGAGGGCACCAGATCTCATTACAGATGGTTGTGAGCCACCATGTGGTTGCTGGGATTTGAACTCAGGACCTCGGGAAGTGCAGGCAGTGCTCTTAACCACTGAGCCATCTCTCCAGCCCTCTTTTATTATTATTAAATTTATTTAATGTATATGAGTACACTATAGTTTTCTTCATAAATCACCAGATCCCATTACAGATGGTTGTGAGCCACCATGTGGTTGCTGGGAATTGAACTCAGGACCTCTGGAAGAGCAGCCAGTGCTCTTAATTGCTGAGCCAACTCTCCAGCCCTGACTTTCTTACTTTCTTTATTTTTTTTTTAAAATCAGAAGTATTTTTGATTTGGGAAGCAAAATATCCCTTTGTAATATTTATTTATGGAAATATATAAATGTTCTTTTGCAATTCTGAGAGCAGAACCCAGACCCTTCTCCTTGTCAGATAAACATTCTGCCAAGAGCTACTTTCCAAGACAGATGATAACATAGATTTTAAAGGAAAGTTTCCACAGATTTAATCCGTAGACTCTGATATCGCTTTCTTATGGTTCTGTTTTGCTGATGAAGTAAAATAAAGCATGTCACATTTTTGATCTGGTGGAAGAAAGCACGACTGTCGAAGACCACAGCTAATGTCAAATGTTAAGCTGATCGTTTGAATAAGATGAAAATGTTTAGAAAATGTTTTTGACTTTTTGAACAAATTTGTTACACAAAAGTCAGATTGTTTGTTTTTGTTTTTAATAATAACCAAGAATGTGAGTATTTGTCTCAGGCTAATATTTATAAAATTTTAAGCACAGTTTCAAATCATTAAACTTTTGATCTTATAAGCACTTTTGTTTATATCTGAAAATTTTACCAATCTCTCTAAAATGTCCCATTTTATAGCATTTTTCCTGAGGTCATCAACTTCCATGTTTGTTCACTACTGTGTTAGCAAATTGTGTAAGTTTTGTGCTAGGTGGTGGTTTTCCGCCGTGTTTAGTACCAGCACAAAATAATTTTGCAGTAATGACAGATAGCTTTGGTAAAGGCCAGAGACAATAAGCCATTCGAGGAGTCAGCCTGTTTTCAGCATTCATTAGCCATCTGCTAGCATGTGTTGATTTTCTCTGCAGACATCTGGAGAGAAAGTGGGCAAGCTGAGCTTAGTGGATTTAGCTGGCAGTGAACGAGCCACGAAAACTGGAGCTGCGGGCGACAGGCTGAAGGAGGGCAGCAACATCAACAAGTAAGTGTTCCAGAATCACATTCTTGAATCGCTTTATGGTGCTGATAGAAAAATAGGGGAACATCTGTGCTTATGGAGTAAGATGATTCAGGAACGATTGAGGCAATGATGAGTGAGCAGTTTGGACTTTTTTCTAGTGTTTTCTATGACCCAGGCTCATTTTCTCATCTGTAGAGCTGTTTGATGGGACTGGCAAGCACAGCCCTCAGTCAAGTCAGGGCTTCTCAACAATGGCCCTATTGACAGTTGGGCTTAGATGACTCCTTTTCCTGTGGGTGGAGGATGTTGTACATTGCGGGATGTTTGATAGAACCCCTGGTGTCCACTCACTAAGTGATGTCAGTATCCACTGACTCTCTCTTGACCTCCAGTTATGACAACCCTGTCCCGTCCTTGTGACTTGCTGTTATCCATGGAGCATAGTCATCCTCTACTGGATTTTGGCTGTGTGAATAGACACTGTGACAGTCACATTGGGCTATCCCCTTTAGTCTGCTGTTGTATTTGTCAACATTTCAGAACCAAGATTTTATGAAGTAATGTTTCATTTGCCAGCTCCATCACGTACATAGTTTTCCCTCAGGCTAGATCACTACCTCTTCATGGGTTCAAGTCTTCCCTCTCCTCAGGGCTCCCACAGCTATGAGGTGAGACATTAGCCAGCAGATGGAAACTATGGAACACTTCTCCAACACTAGGGTGTGCAGATGTCAGCTTGTTAGCACTATTGCTCTAATCAGTATTTTACCAGTATTTATACCCTTCTTGAAGGTGTCTGTTTGTTATATTAGTATCTTCACCCTAGTATTCTAGGTCACATATTTTATCTGCAAAAATGAAAGATAAACAGTGCTAAGTGTTTTTATTTTGTCAAGTAACTCAGATGGACAGGAGCTGTTAGGAGCTCTGTCTTCAGATCAGACAGCAAAGTGCTGACCACAGCACTTGTTACACGCAGCCAAGGGCACCTTGCCCCTGTCCATCCTTGCAACTAACGTGACATTTGATATGTTCTGGCTTAGATAATTGTGGTTTTTGTTCCATGCAGGTCCCTCACAACCCTGGGTCTGGTTATCTCTGCCCTAGCTGATCAGGGTGCTGGCAAAAACAAAAATAAATTTGTTCCCTATCGGGACTCAGTTCTCACATGGCTGCTCAAGGTGAGTCATTTTCTTTGTCTTTTGTTAGTATCTTACTTAGTGACCTATTGCTTCAACAAAACACCATGACCAAAAAGCATGTTAGGGAGGAAAGGGTTTATTCAACTTATACTTCCATATTGCTGTTCATCAACAAAGGAAGTCAGGACAGCATCAGGACTGGAACCTGGAGACATGAGCTGATTCAGGAGCTCATGATTACTGATTATAGGGGTGCTGCTTACTGGGTTGCTCCTCATGGCTTCCTCAGACTACTTTCTTAGAGCCCAGGACCACCAGCCCAGGGATGGCACTGCCCACAGTGGGCTGGGCTCTCCCCCATTGAAAAATGCCTTAGAGCTGGATCTCAAGGAAGCATTTCCTCAACTGAGGCTCTTTTCTCTAATGACTCTAGCTTGTGTCAAGTTGACACAAAACCAGCCAGTTTTTAACATATTTTCAGTGGCAGAAAGGAAGAAAAAGAGTAGGTTAGTCTCTTCCAGGGACCTTTTCTCCATCTGTATTCAGATGTATAGCTTTTCGGCAGTTTGAACAGTTTTTCAGTTTTCAGGAACAAGTGTCATTTTCTTGCTAGTGTTTGGCATTTTTGTCCTCCAGAACATGCATGGTAAATGGTTGTTGAACACATAGTTGCCCCTTGAGGGGAGGGGGCAGAAGAGCCGAGTGTTGAGGGGACAGTGTGGTCACTCACAGACTGATGCCCTCTCTGAGCTGCTATGTCCTGCTCACAGACACCTTTGATAGCTTGAGCTTATTTTCTATTTCATTCTTCCCTGAGCCTTTGATTTTTCTGCTTTGCAAAGTTTTAGCTAAGTGTAGAGTAGAAACACAGCCATTTCTATTGCAAACAAGGAACAGAAATGTGAAAGGACAGCATCCATGAAGTGCCCCAAGGGAACACAAGGAAATGGTGAGTCAAGAGCACGAAGGGTAGCTTACAAGTTTGTTGGTGACTTCACAATGGACAGGTCCCTGGGGTCTTCCTGAAGATGGTGTGCAAAATGGACATCAGGCTGGGTATTAGAGCTTGTAGACTAGATGACAACTTTGTAAGGGTGTCATAGTGGAACAAAAACTTTCGCCTTTCTAATACTCTCCATGGTTCATTGGAAACAGAGAAGCAGGCACTGGAGAGAGGTGGTATGTGAGCTCTGTTCTTCTAGAGGACCTGAGTTCAATTCCCAGAATCCATGTAGCTTAGCTCACAGTTGCCTATAATCCTAGCTCCAAGGGATTTGACATCCTCTTCTGGCTCCTAAAGGTGCTGAACTCAGCTGCAGAAAACCATTCAGTGACACATACCATTAAAAACAAGGAAATAACTTTTTGTGCCCGGTATAGCTTAGTAATGGCTCATTTTCTCATTGGTAAAGATGTACTGTACTTACTATTTCTTACTATAGTGGAACAGGGCCCCCAGGGAGCTTAGTAAATGTTGATTGTCACTGTTGACTGAGTCTTTGTGTTTAGAGATCAGCCTTTGGAGTACTTTCAAAGAGAAGTACTTTCTCCTGACTATACACACTCAGAATTTTTCTCCCTGCACCCCCAACGGGGTTTCTCTGTGTAGCCCTGGAACTCATTCTGTAAATCAGACTGGCCTCAAAGTCTTCAGGAAGAAAATCTGATAACATTCTTCTCCCTTGGACTTCCAGAGAGGCATTTCCAGTCATGTATGGACGTTTCCTTGGTGTGCTTGATTTAAAGTCAGAGTCTCTATGGTCACTGTGACTTCAGTTAAGACAATAGGCAATCTCTTCTTGTTGGTTCAGTCGCTGTCCATAAAGCTGAGTCTGTCACCCTGTTGATGAATCAGGTGTCAGGCAGCCGTGTCAATGTGTGGCTGGTTTGTGTGGACTGTGCTCTTAGTAAAGATTCATTGAGGCTCTCCATTTGACTTTGCCTGTTTTTGATTAAAAGTAAGGGAAGATGTTCATAATATTCAAAGAATGAACCAAAACTGTAATTACAGCTTCTTTGTGGTGATTCAGTTTAAAAATAAGGCATGTTTGTTCAGTTTCTGTTATTAGTTTTTTTTTAAACATTTGTATTATCTGTTTTATATCATATTTGATGTTTGCACCAAGAGCCTAAGTAGGGGGAGTTAAAAACTTCTTCAGAGCTGTAATGTTTGCCCCTCCACCCCTGCTCAGTTCATGACTTCTTTAACTCCTAGTCTACTCCCGTCCCACACCTGCTGATTGTCCTTTAGTGTTGGTCTGAGATTAGCACAACCCCATCGTGATTTCCATTGCGCTCACAAAATGGATCACCTTTAAAGAGATCAGTGTGTATATGGATGCATCAGAGGTCATGCTTGGTGTTGTCTTTCTTGACTTTTGAGCCAGGGTCTCTCACTGGGATCCAGGGTTAGGAAGTTGGGCTAGGCTGAGTGGCCAGTGTGCCCCAGAGATCTGCCTAACTCCCCACTGCTGGGGTTACAGTTGTCTTCCACCACCCCAGGCTTTTTATGTAGGTGCTGGGGGTCAAACTCAGGTCCTCACGCTTGGGAGTGAAGCACACTTGATGTTTATCACTGTCTGAATGTGGATCTCTTGCTCAGCTTCTACTTTGTGAGCTCTGACCCCCACTTTTATTCTTTGTTTCTTTGTTTTTGTGACAGGGTTTCTCTATGTAGTTTGGCTGTCCTGGAACTCGCTCTGTAGACCAGGCTGGCTTTGCACTCACACCAATCTGCCTGCCTTTGCCTCCTGAGTGCTAGGATTAAAGGCTTATATCACCACTGCCTGGCCTACTTTTATTCTTAATGTCAATTCTCTAGTGGACATCATGTGGATCTCTCACTGAGCCGACAACCATCTCTCTTGGACCTTCTTTGTCCAATCCACTCTTCCATTTCCAAATTCACTGGAACTTTAAGTCTCTTTAGTAACTGTCCTCCAGGGCCTTAGAATCAAGGCCAAGTTCTTTAATGAATGGCTTACAAAGGCCCTTTCCAGCTGACTTCTCCTCCTGGCTGTCATCTGTGCTCTTTGGCATTGTAGGTTCTAGGTGAGTGAAGATGGCTGTCATGTGTTAGAGCCTTATTCTTTTTTGTCACTTCCTGCTCCTCTCTCCTACCTGCCAGTCTGGAATGTCTTCTCTTCTAGGTTCCTTCTGCTCTTCGTGCTTCCAGACCCTGGGTTTAGCTCTTACACAGCATTGCCTCTCCCATTAGATGGCAAACCTCACAAGAGGAGAAGAGCAAGTAATCCCAGCTCTGGTCTGAATTAGCACACTGACCTTTGGTAAGTCTTTCAGCCTTTCTGAGTCTCAATTTCCTAGCAGCACAATGAAATAATTTGATTAGATGACTTCAGAGTTCTTTCAGCTTGAAAAGAAAAATTCTGACTTCTAAGATGAAATTTCTTCCCGGTGTCCATTTAATTTGCATTGCCACATTTGAAACAAAGCTTGTCTGAGTTGCTTAATTAAGGAGTAAACAAGAAACTGTAAACTTTCTCTTGGATGCCTGCCCATTCTTTTGTTACATTTTCCTTTTTGTTCAAGACAATGTGAGCATATTGCTGCTCCATGGTCATTTGGTAAATCAGGCATGGGGTGTGCCCAGTTTCCTTTTCTTTGCCTAAGCATGCAGTGGCAGCGTACTTTCACCCCTGGTAGTTATGGTTACAAATTCTGTTTGTCATTCATGTTTGCTGTGCCCATGGGTAGACTGTGCAGTAACCCTTAGGATGTGTGGCATCACTAGTAAGTGGAACCGAAGTCCTTGAGACTTTCCTATCCCATCTGAATGTATATGGGGCTCCTCATGACAAATCTGGAGCACTGACAATGTGAAATTAGTGTCTAGTAGTGAAAAGAGAATCAAGCAGTCTTGGCTTACTTCTGAAAATCCAGATTGGTTACATCTCTTGCCTTTCTATACATAACAGCATATTTTCTTCAATATAATTATCTGGGTTTTTTTAAACTAAATTTTCAGTAATGGATGAGTAAGCATACATATATATTGTCTTTGATTGTATTGAGCTATTGATACCTTGTGAATTATTTTGTTTCAAATGTCAAGACAGAATAATTTGAAGTGGTGTCAGGTAATCTGACTCAGCCTTCAGGCCTGAAGTTGTGGTTGCCAAGAACTTGTTGTGGGTGTCTGTGTGGGAAGAGTGGTCTGTTTGAAATTGAAGGTGGAAAACCTGGGATGGAGCGGTGCTCAGTTTGTTAGTTCTAGCTTGTTAGGCATGTTGTTGATGGGTTGGTTTGCTTGTTTTTGTGTTTTGCTTTTTAGAACAACCCTGCTTTCCTCTCTAATAGAGTGAAGTTACTAATAGTTGAATTCACAAAAGGCAGAGATATGTATAAAACTACAAAATTCTCTAAAAAATTTATATGTATTAAAATTAGAAAAACTATATTTTTAAAATCAAGAGTTTTCTAAGGTGAGTATTGGACAAATCTAAGCTTTCTTGTGATGTAGTGAATATCTCTCTGAATTTTGAGAATCTGTTGTTCATTGAGATTGCATTTCTGAAAGGGAATATTGAGTCTTTATGTGTTCATGTATGTGGGTCTATGTACATGTGTGTGTGCGTGTGGAATCCAAAGGACAACCTTAAGTGTTATTCTTCAGGCTCTGTACACCTTTAAAATATAATTTTAAAAGTTTTATTTATATGTATATAATGTTCGCCTGTGTGAGTTTATATGTACCACGAGTATGTAAGAGCCAGCAAAGGGCATGAGAACCCCTTGAAACTGGAGGTGTAAACCATCTTGTGGAAATGAACTTAGGTCTGCTGTGAGAGCAGTAAGTACCCTGAACTCCTGAGCAATCTCTCTGGGCCCTTAACTGTTTTTAGACAGTTTCTCACTAGCTTGGAGTTCATTTTGAAGGTTAGGCTTGCCAGCAAGTTCTGGGGATCTATCTGCCTTTCTCCATGAGCCTGGCACTGGGCTTGCAGGTACATACTATCATGTTTAGCTTTTTACATGTGTTTGGAGCACTGAATTCAAGTTCCTGCATTTGAAAAGAAAGCACTTTTGTGTTAAACTTTCAGCTCTGAATATTTCTTGTGTGCGTGTGTGTGTGTGTGTGTGTAGTGTGTGTGCAAATGTGTGTAATTGGGAACACGTATATATGGGTGTGCATGCACTTTAGTGGACCAAGGTTGGTGTTGGGTTTCTTCCTTTATTACTCTTCCACTTTATACACTGGGACAGTGCCGGGAGCCAGCCCCGGCTTGGTGGGAGGAGAAGGTGATCTTTCTTCTTTTCCAGTAGGTTCTTCTTGAGGCAGCTGAGGGGGATGGGAAGAGCATAGGCAGTGGGTAAGACCTAGGGTTAGGCTATTGTAGCTGGCCTGCCCTCTGTTTGATCCTCTGAGGCCAGAAACTGCAGTTTCTAGCACTTAACACCTCAGCCCAGGGACAGCAGAGAATTAGGCAAATATCCTTATATCCTTAGTACTTTCTCTGAAGGCACTGCCAGGCTCTAGCTTAGGTCTGTTGGTTTGAGGTCGCAGGAAGAAAAGACACTTAAAGAAGTTATTGTATTTTATTACTAAGTGTAAAAAGTTTCCTATGAAAGCTAGCTAAGAGACAAAGTAGGGAAAGGTAAAAAATTCTAACAAAGGAAAAATTCTAAGTGGAGAGAATCTAAGCAGGGAAGAAAGAAGAAGGGAGAGAGGAGAGAAAAGAGAGAGAGATGAGCGAGATGAGCAAGATGAGAGAGAAGAGGGAGGGAGGGAGGG
>NW_021621022.1:3812039-3822327 GCF_004785775.1 Grammomys surdaster
GAGGGAGGGAGGGAGGGAGGGAGGGAGGGAGGGAGGGAGGGAGGGAGAGAGAGAGAGAGAGAGAGAGAGAGAGAGAGAGAGAGAGAGAGGAAGTGAGAGAGAGAGAGAGAAAGTGAAGTGAAGTGACCGCTAACGAACGTCCCTTTGTCTTATACATCATTCGGAGTACCTGATCACATGTTACAAAGTTCATCACAGGTTCACACCAAAATTCAAATCATAAATTGAAACAGAAGTTTACAACAGAGAATGTTTACATGCATATCCATTAGGAATAATTATCTGACTAAACATCCATCACCTGTCTAGCTCCACAGGTTCACTGAAGGTTTAAAACTATAACTAAGAAATTAGTGAAGTTTTGTATAGATAAACCCAGGCAATATTTTTTCTTCTGTCCTAGCATCTATAATAAATCATGAGTTCCCTTTTAGTGACCTTTGGTTGTTTTACAACCACCTTGGAATGTGCTCTCAGCAGGAGAGAGTCTGGTTACTATCTAAGTGCTGTTAACTGATGACACTTGGGAGACTGGCAGAGTTCTCATAGCAGTTCTGACTATCAGAAAGGGACGTAATACCAGTCCCACTATAAAAAGAGCTAAATAATCATTGATATAATTTTAGGAATTCTTATAGGATCATCATTAAGACTTAAGAAGTCATCTATTTGTCTATATAGCATCACTACAAGACAGTACATCTTCGTGGGTCTGAAGAGATCTGCTCCAAAGGGATGTGTTATTGCTTAGTAATTGTGATGTATGTTTAATAATAATAATAATCATAGGAAAAGCGTATTAATAGCAGGATCTTTCCTAAAATATGTCCAGCCACAGCCTTGCTGATGGGGCACACTTGTCTCAGATTATATAATAATCTGAGGCAAGCATTTCAGGATGATCAACTGCTAATTATTAGCTTGTCCTATTATGGCACCTGACAGGACAGGGTCTCTCACGTGAACCCAGAACTTACTGATTTAGCTTGTTTAGCTGTTTTTCTTCAGGGAGCCCTGGCTTTTCATCCCATGCTCTGGGACTATAGATAGGCTGCTGTCCACTTGGCTTTTACATGAGTGCTGAAAATTTGTTCTGATCCCAGTGCTTGTGTGGCACATGCTTTCCCCACTGACTGAACCATCACCCCAGTTCTGAGTCTTTTATATAGTTTAGTTTTTTTTTAATGCTCCCAAGGCTTGTATGGTATAGTAATGCCTGCAGTTATCTACTGACCTGTAACACCTTACTCCACTGGCAGTCTTAGGTACTTGGAGCTAGGGCCCTATGAGCTGTAGTTTAAGTATAAGCCAAGGCTGTAATCATCTGGAGCCCTGAATCAGGAGTGAGAGTGTTGCTCACTTCCATGATGATAGACAGAACTCAAGGACCTGCTTCTTTCTATTTTCAGTCCTGTGGATCTCTTCATAGGGCCACCTTGATGATCCTCCTGAGAGCAAGAGGGAGTACCCTCAACAGTGCATCACCTGCTTTTAATCTTATCTCAGAAGTGACATGCCATCACCTCTGTCACCTTTGCTGTATTGCCAGTTAGAGGCCAGTCTATAAATGCTGACTACCCAAGGGAAGAACCAGTACTAGTTAGGACTCAGGAGGCCGTGATGGCTGAGGGACTGCTGAAATGGAGTGACCTTCAGTATCTTTTGCATGGTCAGTGGAGTGGGAGTTGATTTGATGATTTTAATGTTTTTGAGGGTTTCCAAGGACCAGCCTCAGCTTGGAGAGGGGTTCTGAGGGAAGGGACCAGCAGAGGGTTTCCCTTTTTCTTGAGATATATGTAACCTGGGCATGTGTGCTCCGCAAGTGTACAGTTACTGGACCTGCAGGTGAATAGCTATCTTAGTTTCTAGAATGCTAGCAGAGGGAAGACAGTGGACTTCTCAGATTTTGGTATAGAGGGCTCTAATCATCCCTTAGGTGAGCCTCCTTGGGGCTGGGAGTGTGGCTCAGTGGCACAGTACTTGCCTACATGCTGGGCGCGGGAGCCCTGGGTTCCATCCCTAGCACTACGGAATTCCCTGAAGGAGCTGACACTGTGAGTGTCCAGTTCCTCTGAGGTGGGCTAGCCATTGAAGTCTTTTTTTTTTTAATATTTTATTTATATGAGTACACTGTTGCTGTCTTCAGACACACCATAAGAGGGCATTGGATCTCATTACAGATGGTTGTGAGCCACCATGTGGTTGCTAGGACTTGAACTCAGGACCTCTGAAAGAATAGTCACTGCTCTTAACCACTAAGCCATCTCTCCAGCCCCACTGAAGTCTTTTCATTCTGAGCAAAACTGCTCAAAATGGTATCGCATTGCCTATTAAATGGGATATACTATCTTTGGATTAATTTTTACTTAAAAATGAATGTAATCTGTTGAGTTTTCCTAGCTTTCTTGGAAAAACAATTAAAGGATTGGTTGTTTGGGGTTCTTTTTGTTTGTTAAGAAAAGTAATTAGAGCTGGGCATAGAGATGCTTTTAGTTCCAGCACTCGGGAAGCAGAGGCTGGCAGATCTCTGAGATTGATGCCAACATGGTCTATAGAGAGAGTTCCCGGACAGCCAGGAATACACAGAGAAACCCTGTCTCAAACCCTGACCCCTGCCATCCCCTCCTCCCAAAAAAAGAAAAGAAAAAAAGTAATTGGCAGAGAATAGACAGTTCAGCGTTGAGCCTCATGAGGGTCTGCATGTGAGCCCCTATTTTGTCTTTACATGTATTTGATTTTGGGCTGTTTTATTCTTTCGGATTTTAGCTTTCTTTTTTTTTTTTTTTTTTTTTTTTTTTTTTTTTGGTTTTTCGAGACAGGGTTTCTCTATGTAGTCCTGGCTGTCCTGGGACTCACTCTGTAGACCAGGTTGGCCTCGAACTCAGAAATCCGCCTGCCTCTGCCTCCCAAGTGCTGGGATTAAAGGCGTGCGCCACCACCGCCCGGCGGATTTTAGCTTTCTTATGTGATGTCTTCTTCCAACTTAAAAGACTCCTCACTGTTTTCTTCCTGGTAGGACAGTCTGGGAGGTAATAGCAAGACCGCCATGGTGGCCACTGTGAGCCCAGCTGCTGATAACTACGATGAAACCCTGTCAACCCTGAGGTATGCAGATCGAGCAAAGCACATTGTCAACCATGCTGTGGTGAATGAGGATCCGAATGCTCGGATTATCCGAGATCTCCGGGAAGAGGTGGAGAAGCTCCGTGAGCAGCTGACCAAGGCAGAGGTATGAGGCACAGCTGGACAGGCCTTGTCCCTGAGGCCCGTCTTGCCAAGCTGCTGTGTGAAGTTTCTTCCCCAATTCTGTTCTTTTCTTGAGCAGTACTCTGTAGGAACATTTTTTAAATGGCTGTTGAAAAAGATTGCATAGGAGAGAATAAATGGAGTAGGAAGAATCTTTCTTCCCCTTTTTGTTCAGAAGGCTGATAGACTAGAATATGAAGGGAGAAAGAGAAACAGTAGGGACAAAGTATGCGATTTAATTTTGTGCAGAAACTGACTGTGTTTTCAGTCATGGGAAGGGAGTTAGATTTACCCCCTCATTTGTTAGCCTGCAGTCAGAACAGAAGACATCCCCTCCTTTATAACTCACCCTTCCTGTTGTGGATGTGTTATGTTTGTAGAGCAACACTGTAAACTCAGGACAAAGTAGAGAAGTCACCAAAGCCTTGCAGTGTTCATTCTGCAGCAGGAGAACTTAGGTTCTGTAACAAGGTTTGGAGATCACAGTGTAAGCATGAAATGTCATGCTCAGGGCTCCTGCTGTGGTTAGTGTTTCTGTCCCAGGGATTTGTCCGTGGAGCTGGCACCATAGCCCTTTCCTGTCCCATTACTCGTTATGGCAAGAAGCTTTGGCATGGTCACAGCAGTTACTGTAATCATGTTTCAGTTTTTTTTTTTTTTATCCTGATTTTACAGTTCTTTAAAATTGTTGGGGCTGAGGTTTTTTAATTTCCTTTCTTTATGTCACCATCTGGTTGTTTCTCTGTCTTAAGACCAAGTGTTATTAACACTGTCCAGTTTGCAACATGCTCACATCTATCTTACATAGCTTTGAGTAAATTCTTGAAATCAATATTAGAAAAAGATTGAGATGAAACATGCTTTTGAGTCTAGGTGTCCAACCTATTGAAATGAAAATCATGAGTCCTCTATGAATAGCGTGGAACACCTAGCTCCTTATAGCGACATCCTCACTGTAGGTTGGAGGAACGTCGTCCTTCTGAATGTGCCAGAGTTGACTCAGTAGGTCTGTAGTCCTGTGGAAAGGTGCTGTGGACCTTGAGGACCACCACCTTGCTGTAGGTAGGTGGAGCACTCGGGCAGGTGACGGCCTCTGTCCTTTCACAGCCAGCTGGTGTTCTTTTCTGGCACTGCGCAGTTATTTCATGAGGTAACATTTTGTTTTTAGGCAATGAAATCTCCAGAGCTGAAAGATCGTCTGGAAGAATCTGAGAAACTCATACAGGAAATGACTGTGACCTGGGAGGAGAAACTAAGGAAAACTGAGGAGATTGCACAGGTTTGTGTTTGGGGTATTTGGCTGTGGGACTTGGGTAGGGGGTCTGTAGATCTCCTAGGGCTGTGCTTAAGACAGTCAGTCTGAAGGTAAGAGTTCATAGCTTCAGTAGCTTGTTTCTGGTGGGAGAAATTATTAGTTTTGTGCAGGAGATTGAACTTGAGACCCCATGTGTTTTGATCATAGGCACTTCCCACTCTCTCCCCCTAACTCTGTTGTTCACATACTGTTAGATGTGTGAGCATTCACTGGGGCATGGTGACCTAACCGTCACCGTACCCTTTCAGAAAACTGACTTTCTATCCCTCAGCAGCCATCAGCTGTCACTAATTTAGGGTAGGGACTCCTGAGCCCCTACAGCCTCTATTCTGGAATGTTAGTCTTGTATGGAGTCAACCATTGCTCCAGTGAATTCAGGACTATAGTGGTTCTTCCATGACAAGGACACTGTTTCTCCTTACTTCTTCCCAACCCCTGGCTCTTACAGTCTTTCTGTCTCTTCTTCTGTGATGGACCCCAACCCTTGTGGGGAGGGGTTGGATACAGATGTCTATTTTTGCCAAGCCCTAATTTTTAACTTCTAAATTTATTTTTATGTTTTAAGTTTACTCTGTTGTGGACCTGGTCAGTGACTCTGATGTCAGTGACATGAGAGGAGGCATTAAATTCTGAGTAACTCCTGGTGGGTGGCACAGGCAGGAAAGTGAGTGTGATAAGATGTGAAGGAGAAGACGGGGCAGCTTGAAGGGCCTGTGAGCTTCATAGAGGTGTTCAGAGCGTCACTCTAGCAAACTGTTTTATACATTTTGGAAAGAAGAGAAAAATATGATCATCTTTACATTTCTCAAGAATGCTTTATTTGCAGGTAACATTGAAGGATATAGATCTGGGATAGTTTTCTGGTGCTGTCAGATCCTCTGTGTCTTGCTATCTCTGTGCCAGGAATCATGACTTCTCTGGTGTGTTTGCAGGAGCGGCAGAAGCAGCTTGAGAGCCTTGGCATATCTCTTCAGACTTCTGGAATCAAAGTTGGGGATGACAAGTGCTTCCTGGTTAACTTGAATGCTGACCCAGCTCTGAATGAACTCCTGGTGTACTACTTAAAGGTGAATGTACTGCCTTCACAGAGCTGGAGCACTCTGAGATACGGGGAGCCATGGTCCTTACCATTTGCTTTTATTTCATCAATTGGAGTGAAGAGCAGTCTTGGCTTTCGGGGATCAGTTATTGTTGTCTGTCTTGAGTGATGTCGTTGAATTACTTATATAAAAAATTCTGATAGTATTTCCAGCAAGTTCAGCAATGTATCCACCATTATTTAACATAATTTATAGGAAATACTTTCTTAAACATAAGTGAAAATAGTTAAGGTTCTTACTTACAGTTGATAAAGAGATTGGTGTTTCCAATACCTTTTAGGAAAAATTTAACAGTTAAAATATCAACCTATTACAAAAACAAAAAGGAGAGCTGATCACCTAGACATTGGGAGGATCAGAGTATGAAACAGAAAGCAAAACATAGTTCACATTGAAATCTGAAAACTCCAGAAGACTGAAGAACCAACCAGGAAAGACCTTGAACCTGACCCAGCAGGATGTGAGGCGTGCCTCACATTTCCCAGGAGCCTAAATTAATTACACATAGATTCTAGGCCACAGTCAGTACATACCAGGTATAGTTTCTTCCTCTCATATACATGATTAATGTGACTAAGAAAGTAGAGCTGGCTTTGATGAAGTTGTAGACAGTTGTGAAGAAAGATGTCATTTCACTTATAAGAATACTCACAGTAGCTAGTGTCCTTTTACTTTCTATTACTGTGATAAAAGACCATGGCCAGAGGAGCTTGGTGAGGAAAGGGCTCAATGTTAGCTTCCAGTCCATCATGAAGGAAGCCAGGATAGGAACTCCAAGCAGCAACCTGGGGGCAGAAATGGAAGCAGAGACTGTTGAAGAATACTGCTTACTGGCTAGCTCCTATGGCTTTCTCATCTTGCTGCCTTAAACCATCCAGGATCACTTGCCCAGAGATAGCTTGGCCTTTCCACATCAATCATTAACTAAGAACATGCCTCATAGACTTGCCTTAGGCAATTTGATGGAGGTATCTTCTCAGTTTAGGTTTCCACTTCCCAACAGACTCTAGTTTGTTTCAAGTTGACAATTGATAAAAAACAAACAAACAAACAAAAAAACACAACCAAGGAGCACAACTAGTTTCCTACTTTTCATTGAGGAGATGCTGGAATAATTGCTTAATGTCGTTTTGGTAAGTGCACTTTTTTACTGAGTGTCTTATCTGATGTTTGGCAATGCTGTGAGTTAAATAATGTCTTTACACAAACACAAATGTGTGTAGATCTAGTGCAGAGTCAAGGCTTTTCTGGGTCTTTACATACTGGAGGAGGTTGCCTCTGGCTAGCTTCCTGTCTTCATGTGATTTTATAGACAGAAACACTGTACAGCTCTACTCTATTCCCTATTCTGCTTTCTCCCTCACATATTATTTTTGCCTATTAAAAGTAGTATGTTGGGTTGAAGAGAAGGCTCGGTTGTTAAGAGCACTGACTCCTCTTCCAGAAGATCCTGGTTTGATTCATAGCACTCATATGGTGGCGTACAACTGTCTCTAACCATATTCAGAAGTGATGGTGCTGGCCTTTATTATCAGTAATTGGGAGGCAGAGACAGCAGGATCTCTGAGTTCAAGGCCAGCCTGTTCTACATGAGAGTTCCAGGACAGTCAGCGCTACATTGTGAGAGACATCTTAAACAAAAGAAAACAAACAAATCCAACTGTCTGTACCTCCAGTTCTGAGGCATCCAGTACTCTCTTCTGGCTTCCAAGGGTACCAGGCATGCAAGTGACTCATAGACATACTTACAAAGTACCCATACACATAAAATAAATACAAAATTAAAAATAATATGTCTTCACAACTCTCATGGCACTTTGAAAAGTGTTGGCAACATTTTTTAAATATACTGTGTACTATGTGTATGCACATGTACACATCAGATGTGTGTGTGGTGTGAGAATGTGTGAAGATCAGGGATCAACCTTGGGTGTGATGCTCATGAAAGACATCTACCTCCTTTGAGATAGCATCTCTCTTTGGTCCAACATTCACCAATTAGTCAGGATTGCCTGGCAGGTGAGCCCCAGGAACCCTCCTGTCTCTGCCGTCTTAGGACTTAGATTGCAAACATACCTGGCTTTTGTAAGTGGGTTCTAGAGTAAAACTCAAGTCCTCATGTTTGCAAGGCAAGGAATGCGCTCGCGCGCTCTCTCTCTCTCTCTCTCTCTCTCTCTCTCTCTCTCTCTCTCTCTCTCTCTCTCTCTCTCTCTCTCTTACTCTTTCCTAGCCCAGCATCTTGAGTTAGAACAGAGGCTTCAGGCACTTGTGGACTTCAAGAATATACACAGTAGAATGGGACTGAGGCACACTGGCCTAGGTTCCCAGAGTTTGAAATTACTTCTGTTTCAGAGATGATGTAGTCCAAATTACAGGTTGCACAGAAAGTCAAAACAAAATAACACACAAAAAAACCAACCTGCTTGATGTCTGTTCTATAAGTAAAAAGTTCAGTAAATCAGCAGCAGCTGTTTGGAAAGGGAATTTTGGAGAAGTCAGAACATTTCTGGCCCCTTGTGTAGAGGAGCTTCTCTTCCAGAATGGTCAGCCCCATTTGGGCCCAGTTTGAGGCAGTGCCAAGCTTACCCGATGGCAAGACAATAATCATGACAGGGCACATTCAGAAGGGTGAGCTGCTCAGTCTAAGAACAATCTCTGTTTAGAAAACGCCACCATGTGGGATGGGGGAATCTGGAGGCTGCACTTTAAGTCAGTTTGTGTAGATTCGACTTCAGATGTGATGACCTTAGCTCTAGGTGACTCTCCCCACATCATCTCTGATGTCCTTCCTGTATTCAGGTTATAGGAGTTTTTCCTCTACAACAGCCCCTCCATCTGTATTCTGATATGTCTCCTACTGTCAGCTTTTGGAATTCTTACACAGACAGAGACGTAGTCCCTCACTAGCTCATCCTGTTTTGCTTACCCTGTGTCATCTTAATGCAGCTTTAGGTACTCATTAGGTCATCTTCTCCCTCCCTCCCTCCCTCCCTCCCTTTGTAGGGGTGGAGCATGTTTCTGAAACTGGGTCTCAGGCTGACCTTGAATTTAACAATCTTTCAGTCTCAGCTTCTGAGTGCTGGAATTATAGGCCTATGTATACCTATGAGATAATCTTTGAGAAATTTCATCTTTTTTCTGCTGTTACTTAGAGCACACTGTTGACTTAAACACTGAGCAGTAAGGAGTTGGCATAGTTGAGCCTTTTGAAGTTAGTGTCTGGGATTCTAGCATACCCTCCAAATCACTATAGCCTCAAGTGAGAGATTGAGATTGTTCTTTATAATATAAACTCTATCTGAAACTCTACAGTTTCTTGTGTCTCTAGGAATCAGTGCCTTTCTGATATTTGGTGCTCAGAGTATTTGTGGAAAAAAATGCATTTTTTTCTACAACTTGGATTATACTTTTGTTTGTTTGAGTTGATATCTTCTGTTCCTGCTGTCTTGTAATTCACTCTGTCTACAGGTACCACTGCAGACTGTTTCTTGTGTTGGTTGTACCAGCTGAAAGAGTTTTAGATAGGTTACAGTTCAAACAAAGAGGAAAATAGCGTTTGCAAAACAGAAACTCAGTAATGACTGGTTCTTAAGTGTCATGAGGGCTCGGAGCAGGTAGAAATCAGGATATCCCTGCCTTGTACAGTTTCTGTGAATATTAGATATTTTCTTTCCTCTGGGTGACATTAATATAGACCAGATCAGACCAGATTAAAAGTAGGTAAGTTCAGATTTATTAGGTGTTGCTCCTGGGCAGGTTCATCTGTCCCAAAGAACGGGGCTAGGGAAGTCTTGAACCCTGGCTAAGGCAAGGAGGTTTTATCTTCAGCGTGTAAGCCAGGAACTGGGACTGTGCCCAGCTATGGTCAGAAGCTGGGCACCTGGGCAAGCACTTAGGCAGGTTGGCTGTATCAGAATGGTGGGCTGCATTGGCTGCCAGGAATGCAGTACTGAGCTTTTCCTTTCTTCAGGTTTTCAATGTGGGTGGGGTTGGGAGAAGGAGGACAGACAGGGTTTCCCAGCTTGTACAGGAGAGCGCAGTGGACTCCAGCTGAACAGTGGGCAAGAAGCCTGTTTCAGTGTCAGGTGAGGAATTAAACTGTGGCAGCGTGACAGTGACTAGGTAGCTGGTCCAGTTCTGAAGATATGACACTAAAAGCTAAAAGCTGAGGTAGAGGGTTTGGAGAGATGATGACTCAGTGGTTAAGATCACTGGCTGCTCTTCCAGAGGACCTGGGTTCAATTTCAAGCACCCACATGGTGACTCACAACTGTCTTCAACTCCAGTCCCTCAGGATCTGAAGTTATCTTCTGGTCTTCACAGGCCCTGCCTGCCCATGGTGCACAGACATACATGCAGGCAAAACATACATACACTTGACAATTAAAGAACAAAATATCTTAAGGAAAAGAAAAAAAAGAAAGACTGTGAAATGAGGCACACATCTCGAGGTCAGCAGAAAACTTGTGGAAGTCAGCTCTCTTTCTGCCGTTCTGGTTGTCAGGCTTGGCAGCAAGTACCCTTACCTGCTGAGCCAATTTGCTGGTCCCCACATGCTTTCTTTAAACAGTTTTTAATCTTTGTAGTTGTCTCATTTTTATTGAGACCAGATAGTTCCCTCCCTCCC
>NW_021621022.1:3822727-3894022 GCF_004785775.1 Grammomys surdaster
TAGCTAACTTATGATAATGTATCTGAGTAGGTTTTGCTACCAAATTATTTATCTGTTGTATCACAGAGTTAGTCCGCCTATTTGAGGCCCGGGGACCAGCAGAAAAAAGCAAAAAGAACCCAAATAATGGTCCCAAGATGGAAGGAAATAGGGTTGACAACCTTGGAGAGGCTGCAAACCAATTCTTGTACCAGCATTCATCTGTCTCTTTCTCTCTCAGATTTTTCTTAGGGCCTTCACTACCTATTTCATGCTCTCTTTAACTCTCCTTGTCTTGTCTATGTAAAGGCAACCTTCTTCTTTGAGGGTTGTACACAGTCAAGAGCTGTATACAGCCTTTTCTATTGTACTAGAGTAAATCAAGTCCAATAAAGATCTTTGTGATTTTAGGAGGTCTCTTCAGACAGCGAAACAAGGGATTTCGTCAGATTAGTGACGTCAATCTCTAGCTGTTTGATGTTCTTGTCAGTGGCCCTTCAAAGGTCTGAGTAGTATAAGTTCGGAGGCCAGCATCTGGATTAGAACTTCTATCCGCAGACTTCACGGGTGATTCATTTTTACATGGGATGCTGCCTGAGTTAAAGTTCCTGGGAGTCCCTCTTTCTCTCAGTTTTCTGGGGTTGGGTACGGAGCTGCCGCCTGTGACCTGCTCTATGCTCGGGCCCAGACTGGAAGTCCCGTTAGCTACACTTTTAATGATGGAAGTAATTCCCTAACCCTCTCTCATACAGTCAGAGCCCAGTTCTACCCCAGGTCATCCTGCTACCCCATCATTATCACATGCAATCATTCCATATACTGTCCCCAAGTCTGAATGACAAATCTAAGGAGTTCAATTTAGGATAACTTCCCAGTGGTCTTCAGGTGGAGGATATGGACAAAAGTTTTCCAGAGCTTGAAATTCTTGTTAAAAATGCAATTTTGTCACTGTCAATAAACACTACCAGTTGTTCTCCTTGGCAATGGGCTGTTGAAATAATTATTTAAAAATGGCCGTTGGTCATGCTGACTATCTAAGCTGTTGTGGCTCTGTCTAACTCAGCCGCCATGTTTCTTGGCCAGAGGCCACGTGTGCCGCAGCTAGAAATGGCCAGTCAGAAACACCAGTCCTGCCACCCACAAGACGTCAGCCTGGGAGATGGCTCTGCCAATCTTTCACGCTGTCTCCACAAGGCTGGGCATTGCTCAGACCACCCCACCATCCTCACGGGCCCAGTAGGAAAATGAGACTCTAATGCTTAAATTATCCAAAAGCTTATATATTTGGTAATGATCAGTAACAAGATACCCATACAATCAGAAGTGTACGATACCCAACCTAGATATACCAACTACCTTTGACTGCTACAGACACATGAACATCTGCCTCCATGTTCCCCTCTCTCATTCTTCTCCTAGCTTCTCCTCTTCCTTCTCCTCTTCCTCTCCTTACTCCTCCCACCTTAGTTCCTCCTACAATAGGCTCCCTCTGTTCACTGCTCACCAGGATGACTGAAGTGCTGCTTTGTGTGGGTCAGGGCATCTTTGGCATAAAGCAGTGGCACTTTCTGGAAACTTGTCGACTTATCAGTTGTGATAGCAAAGGTGTTCTGTGCTTAGGGGTCAAGGATTACTCAGGGTTTTTACAATGCCATACTACTTGGTCCTAGGATAATCTAGTGGAACATTTCTCTCTGATGAATCTCACGGTGTGTGCAGCTTCAGCAGGGTGGCTTAAGGTTTATGAGTGCTGATCAGCGTGATCTATGTGAGTCTTAGACAGGACAGCAGTCAGGCTAATAACTGACGTAGTCTATATGAATGTCAGCTCGGCCTCCTGTGTTTCTTTCTTAACTCGTTGTATTTGAAGAATGGTAGCATAAAGCCTTAGGTGTGCTAAGTTTAGCACATCACAACTCTATATTTGAGCTTGTGCTTTGAATGGCCATACAGACAGAAGCAAAAGGGTCAGTTTTAGTGTTTAAGAATTCACATGGGGAACAAGGTTTGAGTGGAAATAAGAATTTATGTGGCTGAAACTGCATAGGAAATCACTGAAGCATGAAGCCAGGTAAGAGCATAGTCAGCTGTGGTGTCTAGTACTGAGGAGGCTGAGGCAGAAGGATCATGAGCTCAAGGCTTACATAGTAAGAGCTTGTCTCAACAAACCAAACAAGGTTTATAGCTTTACAGAGCTTAAAGAAACTCAGACACTGAGTTCAGTAGGCTCTGCAGAGGGAATGGAATCCAGAATAGACTAGGATTGTGAAGAAGACTCCAGGGGCTGGAGAGGGTGGTTCCTTGTCTCTTGATGAAGCAATAAATGGTTCCCCTGTGGAGGAAGAGTTGATCATGTTTAGTGTACAGAAAAAGAAATCTAGTTGCAGAGGAGCTGAGCTTCATTGGAAGAGAGAAGGAGGAGAAGCAGAGGACCTCCTTGTGAAAGAAAGGGAAGGCCTTCCATGTCAAGTTAAAGAATTTGTACTTGACAGCCCACTTGTCAGCCAGCGAGTCACTTGGCAGGACCGAGGCATGGGGCTGGTATCCTGGGAATATGCACAGGCGTAGTTTGCTGCTTGTTTCCCGCGCATCCAAATTCCTTCCATGCTAGTGTTCTACCCACCATGTCTACTGCAGAAGGCTGCTATCGAACTAAACAGTGTGGCTGAACTGATGCCACTTCTCTGGATTGAAAGGATGTGAAGATGGTCTCTGCCATGGGTGGAATTCCCTGCAGATCTCATGTTGTATCCCTGGTCTCTGCCACTGTTTCTAGAATCTGGCCACTTGACTCCTTATCCAGCTGGGTTGGCTGTGCTTTCACTGGTCAGTCTTTCATTATTACTGTCCTGGCTCCATATTTACTTCTCGTTACTGTCTAAGATGGTCAGAGTTTTGAGAAACAGAGATTAATCTCTGACAGTGTCATCAGTGAATGCATAGAACTTTGAAGACTGGAATAGTAATGCTTAATGTCATCAGTATTTGAGGTAAGTGAGTAAAGATGTAACTACAAATATTTAAATTCACCAAGGGCAGGTTTTCCTTGAGGACATTTAGGCCAGTAGAAGCAGAGAGTTTGGTAATCCTATTCATTCCGTCTTCTGTCCCCCACAGAACATTTGTCAACGGGTCTTCTGTCTCCAGCCCCATCCAGCTGCACCATGGGGACAGGATACTGTGGGGAAACAACCATTTCTTCAGGTATGACATTGCTCACATCTCTGAAAATGGGAGACCATTGAAGACCCTGTTCTGAAACAAGAGTCATTTAAGTGTGAACACCATAAAATGACACCTTATTATGTGTGTGCTCATGCTTGTATGATTATGTTGTATGCATAGCTTATATGTCTGTTCATATATATGTGAACCCTGGGGCCTTAGAATGTCAAGTCTCCTCATCAGAAATACTAAGCTTTTGTATATTTCTTTACTTTTCTTCCCCAGTGTACGATCCCCTCCGCCCACCAAAATCTGGTGTCAGAATTAATTCATCTTTTTTCTGATGGGTTTGCTCTCTCCGTCTGTCAGTCATCTCTGTACACTACTATTTTTCCTTTTGTCTGAAAAGCAGTAGTAGAAAAGCTGGATGTAGTTTCCTTCTCTCAAAAGGAGGTTGGTGGTTTCTCTCAGCTTTAAGGGAGTTTCAGCACACCAGACACTGATGGCTTTAAGCAGGCCGTATATTCTGAGACAGAATGGGAAGTCGTGGCGAGGTCACTGCTAGAGTGAGCTGTGCCTCTCCGAAAGGCCATGGCTGTGGTCTATCGTTTTCTTGGCATTTCCCCATGGCTTAGCTGTGCCCCTGCAGCCATGAAAGAAGCTTTCAGCTCACAGGGACAAGGAAGTAGCATCAGCCTTACACTCCTCTCGTTAGGGTGCTAGAAATCTTCCTCTTAGTCCCCTTTGTGGACTCTGTCCAGTAGCTGCAAGAAAGGCTGTAAAGGAAGGTTCTCACCTATGACCACAACACTGTTTCCCAAATATGGCTGCTGTTGTGCTGCATGGTTAGGCAGACTGGTCACTATAGAGTTCAAAACCTGGTCTCTTCTCTTTGTCCTTAGCCAATGTGCTTCAGCTGTCAAGTGGACTTTTCTCATAACTGTTGCTGACCCTTACCCATATGCTGCTTGCTGTTTGAATTTAGAGGAAAGGTTAGATGGATGCAAGCTTATAGGGAATGCTTTTCAGTGTTTTGCTTTTCATACTGAAGTGTTACTAACTGGTCCTGAAGCCCCTCAGATGACTCCGTATGGCTTTTGTGTGCACTATGGTGTTTTACTTCTAAAATCTCTGGAAACTTGTCACCATGTCTAGTTCTCTGTCCTGAGATGGTCTTCAGCTTTTCTCTATTACCCAGCTTACAAAAGTTATGTGGACTCTGCTGTATCCACACACATGGATGTCTTATGTCTACTACTAGAATATGAAGCTGTGCCATTCCCTTGGCCTCGAGCAAATCCCAGTATGTAAGGAATGGAATGAGTAAGTATCCTTGTTAATTTAAAAGTAATGTCTCTTATTTCACCCCAAGACTCAATCTGCCAAAAAAGAAAAAGAAGGCAGAGCGAGAGGACGAGGAGCGTGAGGCATCCCTGAAAAACGACAGCAGTTCTGAGCATCTGGATGCGGACGGCGATTCCTCCAGTGAGGTGTCTAGCGAGATCAACTTCAACTTTGAGTATGCACAGATGGAGGTGACCATGAAGGCTCTGGGCAGCAATGGTGAGCACAGGCTGTGCTTGCAGGAGGGGCTAAATGTGTTTCTGATGATTCCTTCCCTTGATGACCTCTGAACTCTGTGCTCTTGGCTATAATTGATTGTATTTGCAGACCATTCCCTTTCTCTGCTGTGATGGACATGCAAACTTGTCCTCAGGGGTAGAATTTCCTAGGTTTTAAGTATGACTGCTGTTGGCTTCTTTTTATATTTTTGGAGCAATAAGTTTCACGCAGAATATATTTTAGCCCTTTGATTTTTTATGCAGACAGTGTGAAATCTATCTAAAGTATGTAACACAAGTAACTGGCTGTAATAAAGCCTCAGATGGTATTGGGTTATGGCAGTTCGAATGATGCATGTCTGAAGTATATCATTCTTTCCTAATCATTACGCTTCTTTTTGTTTTCCACACATGTTCAGACCCCATGCAGTCCATATTGAGCAGCCTAGAACAGCAGCACGAGGAGGAGAAGCGGTCTGCTCTGGAGCGCCAGAGGCTCATGTATGAACATGAACTGGAACAGCTCCGAAGAAGGCTGTCTCCCGAGAGGCAGAACTGCCGCGGTGTGGACCGGCTCTCTTTCCACTCACCCAGCGCCCAGCAGCGCTTGAAGCAGTGGGCTGAGGAGAGGTAGGTGTGCAGGATGGCCTGATTTGGCTAGCTCTTGTATTCCCTACCTAGGAAAGTTCTGGATGGGGATACTAGATGATGCTTGCAAAGAATACCATTTCCAAGGCTGTTAGAGCCAAGACTCACTTGCGGATCTCCCTCCCTTCTTCCTCCTCCCTTTGCTTCTTTCCCTGCTCTTTACTTCCTCCTCCTTTTTCCTCATTCACTTTTCTTTTTGTTTTTGTTATTTTGAAACAGTCTTATCCATATGTATAAATTGGCTTTGAAATCACTCTGTAGCCTAGACTGGCTTGCAGCATAGAATCCTCCTGCCTCAGCACTCTGAGCACTGTGATTACAGGTTTCTGCTTACGTGCTGCCTATCTCTGTCTTGTTTTTCTTCTTTCTGTGTTTCTTTAATAGCACCAAGGATTGAAGCCATGGCCTAGAATATGCTAGGCAGACACTCTACCCCCATGCTGCCATCCAGCTCTTTTCATTTTTGGAAAGATGGAAATTGCTGGTACATTCAGGTTTCTTTAAAACTTCCTATGTTATCTGCGTTTGTGATGCACTCCTCTAATCTCAGCACTCAGGAGGCTGAGGCAGACAGATCTCTGCAAGTTCAAGACCAGCCTGGTCTCAGGACAAGTTTTAGGTCAGCCAGGGCTACATAGAGAGAACCTGTCTCAAGGAAACCATCACCAACAAAATACCATGTTAGATACTGCCTATTTTCAGTCTGTGTGGCCTTTTGCTTTGAATAAAGAATACTTTACCACTGTATCATGCTTTAGATTCTGAAGGTTGGTAGATTTTTCTTTTTAAAGGGGGAAAGAAGGTTGATATCTGGACTGATGAGGTGAGGTAGGTACAGCATGGTACTAATATGATTCAGAGTACCCGACTGATCCCTTATGGCCTGATTAGCATGGCACTAAATGTGTCTCCCATGCTTCAAGAGTGCAGCACTAACCTCCTGTTACTCCGATCTGCATACAGGCATCACCCGTCTGCTGGAGACTGGCAAGCATGTAGAGTCTCCAGTCCTACTGCGAGGGTCTTGAGTTGATCGGGATGCTTTGTGTTTCATATGCAGTTGAGTTTGCAGAGCCCTGCACCTACCGGTGGCCAGCTTGCTATGCAAGGAATGCTGTGCTTGTGACATGGTCCAGAGACCAGTGTGTGCATGGGACAGTGTCAGTACCCTGTTCTGTCAGCAGAAGAGAGTTGTGAATGAGCTGATTGTGATCATGCTCTCCCATGTGCTGTTTTGTGTGTTATTGCTACCTGCCTCTACCAGTCGTGTTTTTTTATTTTATCTTAAAGAGAAGCAACATTGAATAACAGCTTGATGAGGCTGAGGGAGCAGATTGTAAAGGCCAACCTGCTGGTACGGGAAGCTAGTTACATCGCAGAAGAGCTGGATAAAAGAACTGAGTATAAAGTTACCCTCCAGATTCCAGCCTCCAGTCTGGATGCCAATAGGAAGGTGAGGTATCCATCTTCTCTACAGCAGGAATGCCATTCCAGAGGCTCTACTGGGCTCTACCCCTTGTGTCTGGATTAGTGGGAGCTATTTCCTTCTGTTTTCTGAGTTGCATGTGTCTGTGTGTATATGCTTGTGTGTGTCTACTAGCTGCTAGGCAAGTACTCCTTGCTCCCCTTGGGCCTATCCTTTCTACCTGCTTTTCATTGTTAATTGTGACACGGCCTCAAATTCAAGGCAATCCTCCTGCCTTAGCCTCCCGAGTTCTGGGAGTACAGGTATGAGCTACCACACCTTCTTGCATTTTTGAATTATAATTTACAATAATAGTTTAGGCTGGTCTTGAACTCTCCATCCTCCTGCCTCAACCCCCTGAGTGAAGTATTGTAAGTATTTCCACCACACTGGTCTAGAAAGAGTGCTGTAGTGGCACTTAGTTCATAGGCGGTGTTGTCCTGGCTCTGCACAATTGTCTGTCCTTCTAGTCATTTAAAGTAGGAAACTTATGACATGTTTTGCCCTCAAAGGAGTGACTGGGGCACCCTATATAATTTACTCTTGAAGGCATTCTATGTGGCTACTCTTAAAAGTTTACTTTTTTTTTTTTAAAGATTTATTTTCTTATGTATTCAGGTGCTTTGTCTATATGTATGCCTGCAGACCAGAAAAAGGCATCAGATTGTAAGCTGCCATGTGGGTGCTGGGAAGGGACCTAGAACCTCTGGAAGGGCAGCCAGTGTTCTTTACCACTGAGCCATCTCTCCAACCCAAAGTTTACTTTCTTAGCATTAAGAATCTATTCATTTAAGCAAATGAAAAAAAAAAATCACCAGTTTGGGAGATGGCAGGATGGCTCATTGGGTAAAACATGTCCACCACTGAGATTGACAATCAGAGTTAGAAAGAGAATGCCAGCCAGCTCCTGCAAGATGATCTCTGACCTTCATGTGTGTGTGCACACACTCGGACAGGCACACACACACACACACACAGAGAGAGAGAGAGAGAGAGAGAGAGAGAAGTAAAAACCCCACACTTGAAAAAAAATTGTTAGTTTGGAGTGATGGTACACTCCTGTAATTCCAGCCTTTAGGAAGTAGAGGCAACAAAGAACAGAGGAAGATCAGGAGATTGAGGCTAGCCTAGGCTACATGAGACCCTGTTTCAAAAGAAAGAAAAAGGAAAATGTTTTATAACTATCTCAGCTAACTTTGCCTTGTTGACATCTCCTGTTTGCAGCGAGGCTCTCTCCTCAGTGAACCTGCCATCCAGGTGAGAAGAAAAGGGAAAGGAAAGCAGATTTGGTCTTTGGAAAAGCTGGAAAACAGGCTTTTGGATATGAGAGACCTCTACCAGGAATGGAAGGAATGTGAAGAAGACAGCCCGGTAAGCTGCTGAAGAGTCGCTTCCCTGGTAGTCAGAGAAGGAGCCACACCATAGTGAATCTGCCCAGCTCTGGGGACATTGAATGCTTTTCCAAGATTGTTGTTCTAGTTTTAAAGTAAAATTTATTTTAAACCTTAAGTTGTTGAGCTATATAAGTAGTTTAATAGTTGGTCATGTGCATATTTTCGTTTGTATCTACTCTTTCCTCTTTGGATTCTAGCAGAATTTCCCCTTTCCATCTGTTAGTGAGTGCGTCTGTCTCAGCTTGCCCTGGTGTTCGCTTTGAGGCAGGGTGCAGGCCTTCTCAGCAGACTGCAGACAATTACTCTGCAGTTGATGGGTTTACATTCATCAGTATACCTTGGTATTTCTACTGCTAGGAAGGTCTCTGAAGGCATTGTGATCCCAAAGTAAGTGCCCGGCTCTGTACTGATGCTGGCTCCTCTGTTGCCAGGTGGGATCGTGGTGGTACACTACCACAGCCTTCTACCTATACCAGTGTTCTCAATCCTGCTGGTCCACTTTCCACATGGAGTTGCTTTCTTCCTTAGCCTTTTCATTCATTCATTCATTCATTCATTCATTCATTCATTCATTCATTTTTAGATTATCATCAATAGAAATGACTTTTTATGGTTAGGTGATATTTTTGCCTAAATTCACAATTTTCTTGAGTATTCCTCTCCTATTTTGACTTAGAGATAGGTGTGAAAATGAATGCCAAATGGGCTGGAAAGATGGATCAGCAGTTAAGAGCACTGACTGCTCTTCCAGAAGTCCTGAGTTCAATTCCCAGCAACCACATGCTGGCTCACAGACATCTGTAATGGGATCTGATGCCCCCTTCTGGTGTGTCTGAAGATAGCTATCGTGTACTCATATACATTAAGTAAATAAATAAATCTTAAAAAAAAAAATTAGTGCCAAAAAAGTCCAGCTGCTGTTCTTGCTGCCCTAATTTGCAGTAGTACATTTAACAACTGAGTAGGATCTTGCCTAAAAGGTCAGTGAAGAGGTTAGTGCTCTCAGCTCCTTCTTTTCATTCACTGAGGCAGAAGAGTCTTTGTGAATTCAGGACAATCACTGTGGTCTGTATAGTGATTTCCAGACCAACCAAGGCCATGCAGCGACACCCAGTCTCAAAAAAAAAAAAAGAGGATATAATGGTAAAAGTTGTTGGTCAAATCAAAAATGAATTTATTTTATGAGATTCTTTTTTTTCTTATGAATTTATATGTTTGAAATCTCTTTTAGGTTATCCGGTCCTACTTCAAGCGTGCTGACCCATTCTATGATGAGCAGGAAAATCATAGTCTCATCGGTGTGGCCAATGTCTTCCTGGAGACCCTGTTTTATGATGTGAAGTTACAGTATGCTGTGCCAATCATCAACCAGAAGGGAGAGGTTGGCTATCACTGCCTCAGTCGTCAGACAGCTCAGGGGACAGTGAGGGGTGCTGATAGGATGCTTTTTGTTAATACCTTTGTTTTTTAACCAATCCTGACTAGTGATAAGTATTTGTCTTATGGGCACCATGTGTTTCCATAGGGCTATAAGGAGGACGTTCCTGTTTTACTCAGATTGCAAAGTAGCTGTTAGAAACTCACCCTTTAGTGTCTCCTACATTGTTACCTTCTGGCTTTATCAAGGAAGACAGGTCCTGGCAGGGAGAAAGAACTCAACCTAGAAGCCAGCGTTTGCTTTGCTTCCTTCTTCAGGTGGCAGGCCGGCTGCATGTGGAGGTGATGCGACTCAGCGGGGCCATTGGGGAGAGGATTGCAGGAGGAGACGATCCTACAGAGGGCAGCTCTGAAAAGGAAGCCCAGGAGAACAGGCTGGTCTGCATGGTAAGCCAAAGGCTATTCTAGAAGGAGCCCAGGTGGGACCATCATTGAGATTGTAGGTTATACAATAAACTCATTTTCAACAACTTATAGATGCCTGTCTTCAAAGAAGTCTTTTAGTGTTCAGTATTTTAGGAATTGTGTTTTGACATGCTTCTGGAAAGACTCATTTAACATTTCCACTACTTTTTCTCTGTGGCCTTGGGCCAGTCCTCTCTTCCTCTGCCACTCAGCAGTCAGGGTGAGTGAGCTGCTTACCTGTCCGGCCCATACGAGTGTTCCATTACCAGAGCACTCCACTTCTGCTGAAGATCAGTGTGTGCCTCTCTGTGGTCCTATCCCTTAGCAGTTTCATTTTTACCTGGCCTAGCTTCTCTGTACCTCCCTGGTTACTCAGTGCCTTTGCATGTGCCATTCAAACCAAACAGTTCCCAGCCCTTTCTATCTGGTCTTCCTGTGCTTGTTGTTCATGGCAAACTGTGAGTGTTATGTTGAAAACCTATGTCAGGTACCAGGGTAGAGCTGAAAATAAAATGCCAGGTTCCTGCTGTCCTGCTAGAGATATGTGGGTATGAGCAGAAGCCTCTAATGTATCATCCATTGCTTCGATACAACACTTGCCAGATATCCTAGTGTACAGAGAAGCTGTAAATTCAGATGGTAGGTTCTAAGAGAGATTGAAGAATATTCTGGGAGGATGAGATTGTAAGAGAGAGTGTCAGCTAACACCAGATTTAGAGGGGCTGTGGTGTTTGCTGGGTGAATAGTATGGAGGATCTCATGATTCCTGGTACCTCCCTCCTCCCTCTTTATGGTGCAGTCCTTGTCTGAATCTCCAGATGCCCTCTAGTGGGCCAGTGCTGCTAGTAGTTCAGAATCCTGACAAGATTTGGTGACAAAATTATCAAGAGTCTGTAGTATTTAAACAAGATGATTAAAAGATCTGTGAAGAAGCTTAGGTCAGCTCTTGGTTCTAGACTCATCCTAGGTCAATCTTCTTCCTCAGTAAATATTTCTACAGTTGAGGTTGTTGAAAGGAGTAAGTTAGCACACAGCCATAGGAAGGGGGAAGCTAGTCTGTTGAGATCTGAGCTGCTTTCTGCAACTGTCTGCATGATGAGGAGGCCTGCAGTGCTCTGAGACATGAGCTCCTGCAGTGGGAGGGGGCAGTTCTTAACTCACTACCAGTCTCGCTCTTACTCATTTGTACTCGGCTTCAGAACTTCTTCCTTGAGGTCATGTGATTGCTCATCAGATGTTGAGATGTAAGCTTTCTGGCTCTATCTATGTGGTCATTTCTGAGATGACAGACAGTGGTTATATCTCTGGGAGATTAGCTTTCACAGTGTAAAATAATGAGAATGATTCCCAGTAGTGGTGGCATTCAGCCTTATCCCAGGATTTGGGAGGCAGAGGCTGGTGGATCTCTGAGTTTGGGGCCAGCCTGGTCTACAGAGTGAGTTCTAGGACAGCCAGGGCTACATCGAGAAATCCTGTCTTGAAAAACCAAAAAAAAAAAAAAAAAAAAAAAATGGAAAGAAAATGAAAAAAATCAGTCAATCAAAATAGTAATTCCTTAAGGTCATAAACTGTGAAGTCAGCTTTCTTAAGTGTCTTTGGTGGTTTCTTTTATCTCCAGATTCTGTACTCTCTCACCTTGAAATCTGTTTGTTGGAGCACCCGTGTTGTCCTGTTGCTCTGTTCATTGTCATTGCATGGCATGCTAAGAAGCATTAGACCCAGGTTGGGAGCAGCAAGCCATAATGCCCCGTAGACATAGAGTAGGAAAGCAAGTGTGACATAGGTGGTGGTGTGTTTTTCTGTCAACATTACTGGTTTTTAAAGTTGTCTTCATGTCATAACGAACTCTTAGATTTAATATATGTGTCTTTGTATCCTGGGCATTCATTACTTGTATCAAATCTCCAGTGTTCCAAAATTTGAGTGGTGGCAGTCCCTTCAGTTGACCCTCGAGTTCTGCAGACACGATAGGTTTCGGGTAAAGTAGAAATTTTGCCTCATCTTGTATGCATTTCCTTTTCTGGATCCAGAATCCACCATTTCTTAAGAAGCAGTGTTCATTTAAGTTGCACATACTTCTTAGAGATCAAGCCCTAGCTGTAGGGGCTCATTGTGTATAAAGACATGGGCAGACAAGACATAACGTCAAGAGAAGCTCCTGTGAAAAGTCAAACTGGGGACAGTTTCTGTCCCGTGAGAGAGGGAGACCACTGGCCATACAGACATCTGCATTCGTTTTCCTGTAATGAAGGAGTATGCCCATATTTTTGTTTTCAGAAGCATTATATTGAAAGCTCCAAGTGCCATCAATTCCTGCCAGCTCACTTTGGCTCCTTCATGTTGAGCTGCAAGTTAAGTGCTATCCTGACACCTTGTGGTGGTTTCAATTTTTGTAGTAAAATTAAAAAACAACAACAACAACAACAACAACAACAAGAACCCAAACCAAAACAAGAACAACAACAAAACCAGCCTATGTGCTTGGTATGTTTTCCTCATTCCTGGTGTTCTTCATTCCTGGCAGTCTCAGCCCTCAGGAGCTCCTGTAGAGGGCAGGTCAGCACATCTGATCTTGCCTTTTGTTTATTCCAGCCTTAGACTGAGGTTCATTTCTGTAAGCTAACTGCTTTCAGATGGAATTCCATCACAAATCAGCATGCATGTTATGTCTGATCAGCAGCACCTGGCTCAGCAGACGTTCATCTCGGTGCTTTCAGTACTGAGGCCTCAGCTCTCTAAGGGCAGACCTAAATCTTCCCTTTCAACTTGGAGCAAGCTGAGTTTAAGCCTTTAATTTACACCACACACAGGCTAGTAAGTGACAAGGATCCTTTTTGGTCTGTGTAATGCAGGACCTTGTGATCATCCCCCACAACACATTGCCTCACTTAAGGTATATAATAAATATTTTAGACATGTAGAGAGTCTGAAAATTTTCCTGGAAAGTATAGCCTAGAATACTGATGGTCAGTTTGATGTGGAGAGAGAAAGCACATCAGCCTTTCAGAGCCTACCTGCATGGGTGGTTCAAGCTTGTTGATATAACAGGAAGAAATGACATAAAATGACATTGATGTTCATTGTTGACTTGTTATTCAGGAAATCTGCTTTTCGTGATTTTATGTCCTCCGAGTCCCTAAATGCCATGTTATAGTTGAGGTTGTGTAACTGTGAGAACATATACACCACACAGTCCAATTTATTCTTACTAAATTTATTTACTAGATACGAAGTGATTCAGATGACTTAGGAAAAGAGAGCAGCTGGAAAGTGTTAACTTATGGCCAGCTCAGTTGTGTGAAAACCCTCCTGGGCAGACTAGATGGCCCAGATTAAAAGTGGATCTCTCTCCCTCAAAGATCCAGATGAGAAGTAAGTCTTCCCACTTCAATTGATTAATTAAGGAAAAAAAAAATCCCTTACAAGTGTACCTAGCCATTTGAGTTTTCGTTAGTTCCAGATGCCGTCAAGTTGACAACCAGGAGTGGCCAGCACACATACCATTAAGATGTAGTATAACTAATAATTCTAGGATTTACTTCATAATTGTGTGTAATGTGTAATTTAACACCATCACAAGCTACCACAGAAACTCCAAATTGAGATCCAGATACTGCTGCCAAAAGTATTTAAGAATGTTTGGCTGCTTTGAGATCACTATGGGCAGCTGGAGGCATGGCTCAGTGGTTAAGAGCATTTGCTGCTCTTCCAGAGGACCTTGGTTCTGTTTCTACCAGCTACTTATACCAGCTCACAACTGCTTGTAACTCCAGCTCCAATGGGTTCGATGCCCCTTGTGAGGACGCCTGCCCCCACACACAAGGGGTGTATGTGTGTGTGTGAGTGTGAGTGTGTGTGTTTGTAAGTAAGTGTGTAAGTGGGGCTGGAGAGACGGCTAAGAGTGGTTGAGAGTACTTGCTGTTCTTTAAAGGACTGGAGGTCAGTTCCGAGAACCTATGTCAGGCAGCTCATGACTTCCTGTTGACTCCACCAGGGGATCAGATACCTTCTTTTGGACTTCACAAGAACCTGTATACACTCTCACACAGTACACACATCCATATAGTTAAATTAATAAAATCTTTTTTTAAAGGAGCTCTGATGCAGGTATTTTCTCTGGGGTGTTGGTCCTATTGAGCATGTGCTTGTGGCCATACTTTGTAATCACAGACTCTAGGATCCTCTCATCCAGAGCTTCCTTTAAGTGTTTTCTGTCATTCTCCAGGGAGAGGATAAATGTCAGTGTAGAAAACAGAAACTCTGTGGTCTTCACCTCCTCTGTTCTCCCCTCCACACACTCAGTGAAATTCCCTATAGGAGTAAAATAAAAACAAAGTGATATGATCGTAGCACACAGCATTTCTGTTTCAAGACTGAGCTCCTTCTTATACTTACCCTATGATAGAGTAAGTGGCTGTCCTCTCCTGAGGTTTGCTGCTTATCTACTCAGAGATGGTTTTGTGCTTTGCTCATTGTGCTGAATGGCTTTGTGAATTCCTTATGAAATGTTGGGTAATGTTGATTTCCAGAACCTTCTTCTGCAGTAGTGATGATGGTATCCTACATTCTGACTAACTAGGATTCAAATGCTCTTGTCAGCTTCTAAGTGCTGCCCAGAATCCACCCTGGTATCTGCTTGTTGTCACCCTCTGTCAGGCCTGTGTCCTGCGCCCACACTGAATGAGATATGCCTCACATAGGTGAGTGGTTGTGACGGAGTCAAGGCAGGACCTACATTAAGTACTCCTTGGAGCCTTCTTTCCTTTCAGGTTAAAATACTCCAAGCCACAGGGTTGCCGCAGCATCTGTGCCACTTTGTCTTCTGCAAATATGACTTCTGGGATCAGCAGGAGCCAGTGACTGTAGCCCCCGAAGTGGATACATCTTCGTCTCCCACCAGCAAGGAGCCACAGTGTATGGTTGTGTTCGATCATTGCAGTGTGAGTTCTTTTCAGTCTGCCTTGGTGTTGAAGTTACTCATGTAAACACAGCTAAAGAGTGAATGCTGTATCTTGGATGGTTGTGCCAGGATTCATGTTGGGGAGTTTTCTAGTCCTAGACCAAAGTGTGAGTTCATTCAGCATGTCCACAGTCAAGAGTTTACTTCTGTTCAAAGAAAAACAAGCTTGTGTACATGTATGTATGAACACTCTTCTCCAGAGGGAGTCTCTTTTATAAAAAGGTTAAGAGCCTAATGTTTTAGTGAAAATGAAGGCAGTAACAAGACCAGAGGCCACCCTGCTGGGCATGCCATGTTCTCCCATGTTGGTTGGTTACTTTTTTGGCTGCTCCTGACCTGTTATTATTAATGATGATGTTTTTGTGGGCTGAATAAATTAAAAGTAGTAACTCTCACTTAGCCTTTGGCTGGATACTATCAGAGTTTGGACTGGCTTTTGCTATTTTTGACCCACAACAAAAATGAAAACAGGCTTCCAAAACATTGCTAAGAAAACAAAATAATTTGCTATTTTTATAGACTAGTTTTTCAAAGTGAGAAGCTTTAAAGTTCAAAGTAATAGCTATGTTTGTGTATTTTTTATTTTAAAAGATTAATTTTTTTTGAATCATGTGTTTCTTTATGGGTGTGTTGTACACATGAGTTCAGGTGCCCACAGAGGCAAATAGCATTAGTCTCCTGGATCTGGAGTCAGATAGGCGGTTCTAAGTCACCAGATGTGGGTTCTCTGGAAGAGCAGTGCTCAGTCTTAAGCTTGGAGCCATCTCTCCAGACCCTTTCAGAGCCATATTATTTATGAAAGCAAGAGTATTAATCTGTTAAATGACCATCTGTTCTATGAGGAAAGTATGCCACTGTTTCTGTCTTCTTCCTACCTTGTAAAATTAAGGATGTGACACCTGTTTTAAATGGTCACAAGACCAAGCAAGTGTGTGCTGCTCTGTAATAAGCTGTTGTGTTTCAGGAGTTCAGTGTTAACATCACAGAAGACTTCATTGAATATCTCTCAGAAGGGGCCCTGGCTATTGAAGTATATGGACATAAAATGAATGATCCCCGGAAAAACCCAGCCCTGTGGGATTTGGGAATCATCCAAGCAAAAACAAGGAGTCTTCGGGACAGGTGAATCTTTTGAAATTAATTAGCTAAATCATTAATTAATTTTTAATGTAGCAATGCTCTGTCTGCATGTATACCTGCATGCCAGAAGAGGGCATCAGATCCCTTTACAGATGGTCTTGAGCCACCATGGAGTGGCAGGGAATTGAATGCAGGACTTCTGGAAGAGCAGCCAATGCTCTTAACCATTGAACCATTTCACTAGCCCCGATTGGTGAATTTTTGATATTTATTGTATTCATATTTCTAGATTTAAAAATACTGCTGGAAATGACCGTCATTTATTTTGAAATTATTTTGCTTTCCCTTGTGTATATGTGGTATGTACATGTGTGCATAAATGTTTGCATGAGTGGGAGTGTGGGTGTGGGCTAGTGTCTATGGGGGTCAAATGTGACATGAAATGTTTTCTTCAGTCACTCTTCACCTTATTCATTAATGCAGAAGGCCCCTCATTCAAACTCAGAGCTCAGTAGGTCTAGTCTGGTTAGCTAGCTTGCTCTGGGGATCCTGTGTCTGTATGCTTAGAGCTGTAATTATAGGCAGGCATTGATCCATCCAGCAGTTATGTGTGTTCTAGACTCTAGTGGATCCTCATGCTTGTGCAGCTAGCATTTTAACTATTGAATCAGGACCATTATTTTTTATGAATTAATGGTCACCTTTTTCCAAGTGTCACCGTTCTAGGGCTGTAGTCTACCAGTAAAACTTCCTTAGAGCACCGAACTTTATAGAACAGTGGAAGAAAGCATGTGGGCGTTTATTAGCAACAGCGAAATGAAGTTCAGGAGAAAGGTCACTGACCACAGATGACAGATGGCAATCTATGGTAGCATTCATGTGGACACTGTCTCTAGCTCACAGGTGTTTGTTGTTGGTCACTTGTTTGACTTTGTGCTGCTGATGTTTGAACCCAGGGCCTCTCGAATGCTAGGCAAGTGCTGCACAGTTCTGCATCCCCAGCCCTTTCCAGCTTTGAGTGCCATCAGCGATGGGAGGAGGTAGCTCATTTGATGGCATAAGTGAGTTCAAAGGGAATGACTCAAAGAGGCGATGTTTTTGCTGCTATTTAATTATAGATGAGAACCAGATTTTCTCTTTTAGCAAATCCTAAATTAGAAGGTGAGATTTTTATTCTTAATTTTCTTATTAATTGACCTGAGAGCACATCCTTCTCAACTCATGAATGACACCTTCCTATGTGAAGAGTATCCTGTGTTTGGCTTCTGAGTACTGACGAGAATATTTCAATCATTGGTCAACCATTTTCAAATGTATTTGTCATGACGCTCCCCACCATGACTGTTCTCTCTCCCTCGTCTGTATATGTGTGTGCGCACACACGCACATGCACGCATGTTTATGTGGGTTTGAATTCTGAGCCATTGTTCTAACCCCACGTAATCTTCTAAACAAAATAAAAGTGCAAGTGAGGTATAGCTCAGTGGTAGAGCATTTGCTCAGCACATGAAGGCCGCCTGGATTCAGTCCTCAAAACTGGAAACAATGGAAAAATGAAGAACCTTCCTAGACTGATTTTGTCAGTTTGACTTTCGGTACACGTTATTTGCCATTGTGTTCACTGGGCTTCTTTGTTTACATTCATTCTCACTGTTAAGAATAGAAGGTCTTAAGCTGTCTGTATTGAAGTAGGGAGGCATGGTTTAGGGACTGGGGAGGTAACTCAATTGGCAGGGTGCTTACCTAGCATGCATGAAGCCCTGGGTTTGGTTCATAGTACTGCATAAATTGAGTATGTTGATACACACTTGGAATCTCAGAAGAAAGAGGCAGGAATATTGAAAGCTAAAGAGTGCCTTTGACTGTATATTGAGTTTGAGCACAACCTGGTATATATGAAACCCTGCCTAAAATTAGAAGGGTAATTTCTTAAGACCTGCATATGTTTCCTAGGTGGAGTGAAGTCACCAGAAAGTTGGAATTTTGGGTTCAGATATTGGAACAGAATGAGAATGGTGATTACTGTCCTGTAGAAGTAATTGCTGCAAAAGATGTCCCAACAGGAGGGATCTTCCAGCTCCGACAGGTACCAACATTGTGACATCATAGTAAATTCCTTGATACTAGATGGCTTATACTGGATTCTTTTGAACAGAACTTTCAATAATGATGAAATGTAAAATGGTCAAGCCCATTTATTTTGAAATAGCTAAATGTATGATGTTTATTTATCTATTGTGTATGTTTGTGGGTAGGTGTATGACACTGTGCACATGTAGAAGTCAGAGGACAGCTTGTGAGACTTGGTTTTCTCTTTTCCTTCAACATATAGTCCTGGAGTTTGAAATAAGGATGTTAGGTGATGGCGGTAAGATCCTTTACTTTGCCATCTCCCTGGCCCCTTTCTAGGTTTTAATTTTCATTTCAATCCCATTTCTTATATAAAAATTGTCTCTTATGTACATTTTCTTCTATTGTCAAAATCTTACTACTTAATGATGTTTAAAAGTAGTTTCTAAAAGGGTTAAAAATAAGCCTTTTGAAAAATATTTTATTGTTTTGTATATATATGTCTGTATACGTGTGAGTTTGTATGCCACAAGACACAGTGCAGGTCAGAGGACAATTTGGAAAAGAGCTTTCTCTCTGCTGTTTGGGCCTTGAGAATTGAACTCAGGTCATCAGGCTTGAAGCAAGCACCTTTACTGGTTGAGCCTTGTTGGGTTAAAAACAAGAAGTGTTCAAGGAAAACTTAGAATTAAAGAGTGGGACTTAAGGCAGACATACCAGGCAGCTTCATGTGCTCATGAACATGAGAGAAGCAGTTCAAAGCAGCAGAGAGCACTGAATGTACAGGGGAGGACTGCCCGCTCACTGCTGGCCCTTCAGAGTCCTAGCAGTGTACTTGTGAGCTCTTTCACCTGGAGCATCGTGGATTTGGGTGAGAATTAGGAGAGTGTTGTATAAAGCTTGACACATGGCAGGTGTTAAGTGTGTGTGTCCATGCAGGATAGACTATGGAGCCCTCATCGATTGCCCAGGTGAGTGGCCATCTGTCAGTTTATGCTGCTGACCGACAGTGACAGGGCAGGTCTCCATACGTAATCTGTTTCTTTACGAAAAGTAACAGTCTTCATCGTGAAGGTTTTCTGTACATGCCCACATACCCTCCTCTTGCTGATCCTTCCGTGCTTTTATGTCACATATTACAGAGCGTGGAAAATATCAGTGTAATTGGTACAAATAATTGGAAGTACTCTTTTTACAACTGTATGTCTCATTTCAAAAATCTAGTAGGCTGTTATCTAGAGTTTTCATACTTTAGGATATAATACTAGGGGGCTGGAGAGATGGCTCAGTGATCAAGAATACTTTCCTCTGTGCCAGCTCTCAAGTTTGGTTCCCAGTGCCCAGGTCACATGGCTCACAATCACCTGAGATTAAAGGTGTGCATCACCACTGCCTGGCAGTTCTTATTTTTAAAACAAGACTGAATACTGACTTTGGTACCCCACACTTTAACATAGGCTGCAAGTGTTTTTCTGCACTAGTCGCTTAGTGACTGGTACAGGATGTCACACTTTAAACAGTTGTCGGCATTCCACATTAGATATAGGTCACTATTTTGTTCTTCACAGCACTTCAGAGTACTTATCCATGTACTTCATTGCTGAATTGCCGGGGCAAAGGTTGCTTACAGTTTGAAGTTAACCTAGCCCTAGAACAAGCCTGACCAGTTTAAATTCCTGTCTCACAGGATTGATACTATCTGTTTCATAAATCTTGATCTCTATTGGAAGTAATTTCTAGCTTAGCAGGTTGAAATAAAAGCTCTCATAGTTACTTTGTCTGAAAGTTGGCCTTTTTTCAGTCTAGGTCTCCTTAGGTATCCCCAGAACTCTATGTAACCCAGGATAGCCTAGAATTCTTAGGCAGCCCAGGATAGCCTTGAACACAGAGATCTCCCTGCCTGTCTCTGGAGTGCTAAAGTTACAATGTGAACCACCATACCTGACTCAGTTGAACATTTTTTATTAGATACTGCATTTACTTTGCTTGTTAGTTTTCATTTACCTGGGTGTCCTGTCACATGCCAGTGCCAGCATTTGGCAGGCTGAGCCAGGAGGATTGCCTTGAACTCAAAATTAGAGTACTGTATCAGCCAGAGCTACATAGCAAGCCCCTATCGTTCATTAAAACATATTTGTTTTTCGTTTCTTATTATTTAGGAATTATAAAAATGCTCATTTTGTTTTATATCTGTTTGAAGTTAAATACATTTTCCTGACTAGCTTAGAATTAATGCTTTAGAACTTAACAGTTATGAGATAGATGAATGTATCTAAAGTCAAGCGTTTTTTATTTCAGCCTGTAGGGGTCTCTCTAAACCAGAGTTTTGAAACTCAAGAAGTTGCTGATTTTTGTGTGTGTGTGTGTGTGTGTGTGTGTGTGTGTGCGTGTGTATGTTTCCAAATCTCTGTGCTGCAGGGGCAGTCTCGGCGAGTTCAAGTTGAAGTGAAGTCTGTGCAGGAGTCAGGGACTTTGCCACTGATGGAGGAGTGCATATTGTCAGTTGGCATTGGGTGTGTCAAAGTTAGACCACTCAGGTCCCCTAAGATCCATGAGAACGTTCATGTAAGTTTCTGAGCCTGCTCTGCTTTTTGAAAGGAAGCAGCAGAGCAGAATCTTTTGAGACATTGCTGCCCCTGCCTACTATTGGTGTCTCCTTCAGTGCACTGTCTTGTCAGGAGCCCCTTGTACTAGGCTGTTGTCCTGGTGTGTGGTGAACTGAGAGTTAAAACCTCTCAGCCTGGCAAGCCACCAAGCCTAGCAGTGATTAACTTCCTCCCTTGGCCCACCCCTCTAAAGAACCCCCCACTGGCTGGTAAAGACTCTGTGCCAGCAGGTGTTTGATTTCCCCTGGAGTAGGGGGTGGTGGTAAGCCCAGCAGGGAGAGCATTGTACTGACTCTGAAAAGGTCAGGGGAGCCTCTTCACTTTCCCCTAGAAGCTCCTAGTCTTACTAGCTTCCTGACATGGGAGGCCTGGTGAGGCTGGGTGGGAGGCCAAGGTGTGATGTATCAGTTAGACAAGAAGACAGGAACTGTGGGAGAAGATTATGGTTGTGGAGGCCTGATTTGTGGGTACATAATTGTTTTGGGTCTATATAATTTGCTGTTTTCTTTTAGGAGGAAGAGGAGGACATGGACAGCTACCAGGTAATTGAGCACCTGTTGGCCTTATCAAATCAGCTTGATTCAAGTACTTAATTACACAGGCCAGGATCTTTCTGCACTGCTACTTGATAATTAAACAATTCTGCTTTTCCTCAAAGTTAAACAAAGTATGGAATGTTTTGTATTGTGGGGGGTTCATGGGCTAGGAGTAGGATGCCCTGTGACAAAGTCCTTTCCTAATCAGGGACACTGCTTTGGGCTGTTTTACACAGCTACCTCCCAGCTTCCTTGCCTGGGCTCTCCTTGAGCTGGGGATGCAGGTGTGTGTGTGTGTGGGGGGTGTCTGTGTGTGTGTACACACATCTATTTCTATGTCTTACATGTGTTTCAGACCAGGTCACCCTGAATTCCCCCTTCCTTGAGTTGTCCATTAGTTTTGGAGGTTTTGTTCCCCCTGTTGTTTCTTTCCCTAATGTGCCAGATTTTGTTTATGTCTGTGAAGTTGCATCTTGTTGTCATCATTTAGGACTGCCCAGGCTCTTTGGAGCCTGATTATGTCATCTGCTGTAGTCACTTTCCTGGCTTTGCATCATCCTAATTTGATAGAAATGTCTGTCTTCCTATAAGTCACTGATTAAGAAAAAAAAAAAGGCAGCAAGAAAAATACCTCAGCATATCAGCTGGGTTGAACTCAGAGAATGAGTCTTCTTTTAACCAGACATTATCCCATTGATCACTGCTTTCTGGGTGTGTGTCTGAGCCCTCTGTGACTGCACTTAGAGTAGATGCACAGCATGTTTCTCCATCTTGTCCACGGGAGTGTCATAGGCTATTTGGTTAAGTGCCCTGTTGAAATCCAGACACTTGACATCTGCAGCATTCCTCTGAACCACCAGCCCCCTAACCATGTTACTAAAGGAAATGAGGTCAGGTTGGCGTGCTGGCAGGTGTTGACTGGTGGGGTTCAGTCTGTCAGTAACAACCCCTGTGGTCTTGCCCACTGCCACCTCCCAAATACGTTCAAGGAGTATAAGCATGTGCTGTTGGAGGTGACTAGAAACTTAAAGGATTCTTACTGGTAGTTCTGAAGAGTAAATATTTGAAGCTTGTTAAGTACAGTTTATGAGTCTTGTCCATCCAGGCAACCTCATAGAAGATGTTGTTTCTCATGGGTGGAGTTAAGAGCACCTGTCCACTCTAGAGTCCACTAATGCTTCCTGTTCTAGGAGTTGTGATCTGAATTACTTGTTGGCACTTCATGCTGTGCTGGCCCAGAGCTCAGGTGGTAGACTGCTTGCCTTGTATTCAGGTTTCATGTCCCAGTTATGCTGGGCATGGTGACAGAAGCCTGTGAGCATCCCAGCACTCTTAGGTGGGAACAGAGACTCGTGAGGTTGAAGGTCATCTTTAGCTCCATAGTGAATGAGTTCCAGGCCAGTCTGGGTTTTATGAGACATTGTCTTTAAAAAAGAAAAGAAGAAGGAGGAGGAGGAGGAGGAGGAGGAGGAGGAGGAGGAGAAAAAAGGCAATTGTTGCATGCTGCTTATGTCTTGGAGTTAGGAGAGTAAGGTTAATTTGGAGAGTGTCTAGTTTAAGTGTGTTGCCTGGATATTGCATTGATTGTGGCTTCCTTTGTTTTCTTCCAGGATCGGGATTTAGAGCGGCTTCGTAGAAAATGGCTCAATGCATTAACCAAACGTCAAGAATACTTGGATCAACAACTGCAGAAGCTTGTCAGTAAACATGGTAGGAAGAGAAGCTGGACCTTTCCCTCCTCATAGCTGTACAGTGGAGTGTCAGTAGCCCTCATGTAACCAGCTGAGGGCCCAATAAATGTGTTGGTTTGAATGGATGCCTGTTCTTGGTGTGGGGCATAGCCTTTCAAAGAACACTTACTTGGTTGTAATGATGTCTTCTTGTACTTCCTTCTGAGGACAGGGCACAGACATACATATAGGCAAAACATCTATATATATTAAAAAAGTAACTGGGCGAAAAGTACAGATGTTTCTTGTTGGAGGTACTGGGAACTTAGAAGCTTCGCCAGACTATCAGAGCCTGCACCAGCTCTGTGGGCTGCTGTAAGAAGCCTCTGCAAGTTCCCATTTACTCAAAGACAATGTGGAAACAGGCTGAAGAAATGGTTAAGAACACTGAACTGCTCTTGCAGAACTCCCTCTCTCCTTCGCCTTCTCCCCTCCCTCCCTCCCTCCCTCCCTCCCTCCCTCCCTCCCTCCGTCCGTCCCTTCCTCCCTCCCTCCCTCCCTCCCTGTAGCCGAGACACAAAGAATGGAGACAAGACAGGGAGTCTGATCAAGTCTCTCAAGTCTCTTTATTGGAAGGAAAGCCTGGGTATTTATACCCTTTACCACGTACCTTTCCCTCGTGGACAAGCACAGCTGAAGGCACTACGTCATGTGCCTTGCAGTGTGGATATCACGTGCGCCTAGCTAGCAGTGAGGAGACCACGTGCACCTAGCAGCATGGAGACCATGTGTGCCTTGCAGCTGGTGGCACTAAACAGCAAAACAAGATATGTGAGAAAAACAAGATGTTTATCAGAGTGTGCTCAACTGATTCGGGCTGTTGAAAACAAGTCTCTTGTCAGGATATATGGCCTGAGATGGCTGCAAAGATGATAGCTGCTTTCAGCTAGGAGTCGGCTCCCAACCCCTCCCTCCCTCCCTCCCTTCCTCCCTCCACCCACTTCATGCACATATACTCACACAGTAACCCCCCCCCCCCCATGCAGTAATCTGTCTAAATGCGGGAGCAGCAAGCAGAGTTGCTAGACCCTAATTCTGCTCTTCTAGACAAAACTGAGGATGATGCTGACCGAGAGGCACAGCTCCTGGAGATGCGGCTGACGCTCACAGAGGAAAGAAATGCGGTGATGGTGCCCTCTGCTGGGAGTGGCATTCCGGGGGCACCAGCAGAATGGTAAGGTCCTACAGTATGTCTTCTGAAACCCCCAGGGATGACCAGGCACTTTACTTCCCACTTGTGTTTTGCAGTGCTGCAATTAATGAATGGATGTTTCATAATGAGAACAGAGATATTGAAAAACTGTTAAATTATTTCCATGAGTTGGACATGACTATGACTTGAAACCGTTTTATTAAATAATATTGTTATTAGCCAAGGTAATTAGGATTTCTGAGAACTTAAATCAATATTTAGTACCACTGCACTTAGCATTAAAAAATAGTTAATATGTTAATTACTTGGATCATTTGTTCCCTTAAAAGAATGTTAGGTCATTATGTAGTTAGAAAACTGCATCTCAACCAGTTTTTGGTTTTGGTGCTTAAGCTGTGCTGTCAGCAAATGTTCTCTGACACTTGACTGAAATTAAAGATAGGAAAGCAAGTTAAGCCACAGGATCCCTTAAGTATGTCATTTGACAAGAAAGAAAGTTTTAGACAGGCTGCTGGTGAGCTGGTGAGTGAGTCTGTAAGCGAGCTCCATATCCCAGCACTGGAGGGGTCCTGCAGTCACTCATGAACCTTGTCTCACCATCTTAGAGGGACATCATTGCTCAGGCCATTGTCCCCTGAGGACACATGTGATCCTGAGAGACTGCTGTGTCTTGGATACCATACATAACCTGTTCTTCATGTTTTAGGACCCCAGTACCTGGGATGGAGACCCACATTCCTGTTATATTTCTTGACTTAAATGGTAAGTTAGAAGTAGCTTTCAGACGCTTACCTTGATAAAGCAGCGACAGGGTAACTCTTTATATATCTAGCTAATCATATTTCTGGTTGCAGTCATTCTGATTTAGGCTCAGTGCTCTGTGTGGTATTCTGATGCTGGACAAGGACCGTCCATCTCAATATCGATCTTGGTGTGGTGTGCAACCTCCCACCTTTTCTCCCCTTTCTGTCCATCTCTTTCCATCCCTAGGGCCTCACACATGCTCGACTACCACTGAACTACAGCCCAGCAGAGCAGCTATGGCAGTGATGCTCACATCTCCATGTGGCAGCCCTGCTTCTCTGAGAGTGCTTTATTTCCCTACCAATGTAGGGTATTTTTCCACACTGATGTTTTACTTCAATGCTCCAAAGAAAATGTCTATGTGGAAAGAACCAACAACTAGGGATACTGTGTTTTCTTAGCATTGTTTAATGACTTTCTCAGCTTTTTTGTGAGTTCCTGTGAAGTTAACCTTACTTGCTTATTTTTCTTTTTACATAACTGTTGTTTTTCCCCAACCCCCGCACACCCGTTTCACCAGTCTCTTGTCTATAGGAGGGAAAATAGAAAATTCAGAGGTAGGTTAGAGAGCTAAAAATAAGAAGTCAGCAGTTAAGCTCCATGAAACACCTGCAGAAGTGTGTATTAACACAGACTTCCCTAAATAGAGAAGCCTGGGTGTCCTCAGTGGTTCCCTTCACTGAGTAAAGTGTGTTAGAATGCTTGAGGGGCCCAGCATCTGGTGGCCCTGAGCTCTTGAATGTGCACAGGTTAGAGAGAAATGGGTCACCCACACCAGCTGTTCTGTCCACCCTGGGAGGTGAGAGTTCTTCCAGAGCTGTCACAGGACACTGTCTACCTTGTGCTCTTGAGCCTTGGAGGCTGAGATACTCTGGCCTGCTCTCGTGTTGGGTTTCCTGGACAGCTGAAAGGCAGGCCTCCAAGAGATTGGGGAGGATTGAAGGTCAGTAAGATTTCTTAGTTGTGCATTTGTTTTCTTCCCCAGTTAGAATGTTTTTGTAAATATACAAAGTACTGGATGTCACCATGACATTTTCATGTGTACATACATTTTGCTTTCCTTCTATGTACCCTCTCAGTGTGTTCTCCTGTCTCTGCTGTACACTTTTCATGGGTCCCTTTCTTCAGCCAAGTCATTCTCCCACAGTCACGCCATGTAGGCAGATCGATAGACAGATTTAGATTTGTAAATGAGAGAGAATGTAGCATTTGTGTGTTTCTCCCCAACTACTGTCCTTCTCTCCTCTTCCTTCTTCCCATTAAGACGATTCCTGCCCCCGTCCCCATGTTTTTTCCTTTTACCCTGTTATGGGGAAAAGATATATGTCTTGCTGTGTTTGGCTTATTTCACGTAACATGATGGTCTCTTGATCCATTCATTTTCTTGGAAATGACAAGAAGTCATTTCTTTATGGCTGAATAAAAGTCCATTGTGTAGATATACCACGTTAGCCTGGGACTCTGAAGAGACAGTCAGAACTTTGTTCAGTACTCCACATTAGTAGTGGGCTACACAAGAACACCTACTTTGCTTTGAAGGCACAAGCCTAAGGTAGATGGGGCACTGGGAAGTCAGGCTCGGCCGAGTGACCACAGGGCCCTGTGCAGTTGCCAGCTCCATTAGCCAGTCTGCACTTTTGTTAGGCTTAACTGAGGAATTGCTCTCGCTTTCTTCTTGTTTCTTAAGTGCACTAAAGGGTGGGGAGATTGGGCTGTGATCCCATCATTACCATTTATGAGCAGACCTCTCATAACCTCTTAGGTATCTTGGCTTCGTTTGCCTTCCATGTAAAATATGACACACGGGGAACAGCTTGGGTAATTTCTTGAAGCACTTTCTGGCTTTTGAATCTGTGAACTATTAAATGGTTATTATCAGTGTCATGTGAGATTGCAGGGCAGAAAGCAAGTGAAGTTTGAAGCAGAAGAATTTTAATAATAAGTGCGTTGGTTCATCCAGAGGGGGTTGGGAGGAGGGGTGTCCTTGAAAACAGCCTGGTGTTAAATGAAAGCTCTGCTTTCAGCGGATGATTTCAGCTCTCAGGATAATCTTGATGACCCAGAAGCCGGATGGGATGCTACCCTGACTGGGGAAGAGGAGGAGGAGTTCTTTGAGCTGCAGATTGTGAAACAACACGATGGAGAGGTAAGTCAGCATAAGCCCTGCCAGGAGCCTAGATGTCAGCTAGAGAGTGGCTTCCACAGTATAAGGGAAAACTCTATCAGTACTTAGTGAAGCTTGACCCTCACACCTGGTTCCCTCTACCTTCTCCCTTCCTTTCTTGGTGAGGGACTCATGTTGGTGTGGACAGCATCCACTGGCTGTGGCTGTACTCTATCCCTAACTCTGATTGGAAGAGAGGTGGCTGTCGATTGCTTTGAAGTACATAGAGCTCCAGGCTGGAAGGACACTGACTTTGGTATTTGCTCTGCAGTTCCTTCATAAGAACTTTTCTTTATTACAGAGCCTCACTATGTAGCTCTGGCTGGCTTAGAATTGGCTAAGTACAATAGACTGACCTCAGACTCGCAGAGATCTACTACCTTTGCCTCCCAAGTTCCAGGGTTAAAGGTATAGAACACCATGCCTGACCTAAGAGTTCTTTAAGAGAAGAAAAAGAAAGGCCTAGTGGTACACATCTATAGTGCTGGCACTTAGGAGGCTGAGGCATGAGGATGTGAATTCAAAACCAGCATGAGCTACATAGCAAGGTCTTTTCTTGAATAAAAAAAAAAGACCAAAAAAGAAAAACAACAACAACAAAAACCAAAACAAAACAAAACAAAAAACAAAAAGAAGACTGGAGAGATGGCTCTTCCAGGGTCCTGAGTTCAATTCTCAGCAACCACATGGTGGCTCACAACCAACTATAATAGGATCCAATGCCCTCTTCTGGTGTGTCTGAAGAGAGCTATAGTGTACTCATATAAATAAAATAAAATCTTTTTTTTTTTTTTAAAGGCAAAAGAAAAATGAAGGCATTGAGACAGACTCAGGATCTCATGGTTGAATCTGTGTGATGAGCATAGTCCTGGGGCTTTATTTCCTAATTTTGAATATGCTTGACATATGATATCAGCAGTACAGTATCTAAGAAACTCAGAGACGACCTGGGATATCAACTTTGGGTATTAGCCCTGTTCCCCTTGTTCACACCGTGCCCTTCCTTAGCCCTGAACCTGTTTGTGCTAGATGTTACAAGACAGGCCTGGGATCAGTCTATGTAAAAGTAGACTGTGGGGCCTTGGCAGTTTCTGCAGTTTGTAATTGTGGACTAAGAACATGGACAAAACCAAATCAGGATACCATCCTGTCAGTTTCCTGGATGTGACACTTAACTGCAATTTACTTGAAAGTGATGGAGTGCAGATTAAAATAGACAAGTGGCTTCACAGTGCTGAAGTTTTTCAAGCTTTCTTGATATTTAAATATTTTTAAAAAAACATATCATTTAACGGCAAGTAGGCTAATAAAGTACTGTCTTAGTTACCGTCTTATTGCTGTGAAAAGACATGCCCAAGGCAACTTATAAAAGAAAACATTTAATTGAGAAGCTTGCTTTACAGTTTTGGAGGATTATCCCTTAATCATCATAGTGGGGAGTGTGGCAGTAGGCAGACAGGCATGGCGCTGGAATAGTAGCCGAGAGCTTACATCCTGGACCACAATGGGATGGGGAGAGGGAGATGGAGAGGGAGAAAGAGACAGGGAAAGAGGGTGAATGAACAGAGCAGAAGCTGGGCCTGGCATGGGCTTTTGAAACCTCAGACCCACCTCTAGTGCCAAATGTCCAACAAAGCCACACTTCCTGATCCTTTCTAAACAGTCCACCAACTAGGAACCAAATATTCAAATATATGAGCCTGTAGGGGCCATTCCAGTATATGAGCATATAAGTACCAGCACAGATACCATGCCAAATACTTTGCAACCTCACATGACAACAGCCACATGCTCACATCCTGTCAACACGTCCGGGCAGTTCTCGAAAGGGACCCTTCACTCAAGCTACATGGCATTCTCAAGAGAGTTGACATGGCCTTGGAGAAGAAAGTGAAGAGCTGTCTTACCTTCTCTGCAGGTGAAGGCAGAGGCCTCCTGGGACTCTGCAGTGCACAGCTGTCCTCAGCTCAGTAAAGGTACACCTGCTGACGAACGAGTGTTCCTCATTCTGCGAGTGACAGTCCAGCTCAGCCATCCTGCCGACATGCAGCTGGTCCTACGCAAGAGGATTTGTGTCCATGTTCATGGGCGCCAGGTGAGGCTGACTGTGCCACTCATACTAGGAAGTTCTTTCCAGACATGGTCTGTGGAAGCCTGAGCCTTCCCTTCCCAGGTGCCTGTTTCTGTCCTTTACCGTACCAGTCTGTAAACACACACATGGTGTTCTCCCAGGACTGAGGTGGAGTCATAGAGGAGCCCTGCCTGCCATGAGGAAGTCCAGTGGCTTTGCTCCTTTGTGGTCTTCTGAATCAAGCAACTTGAGGAGGTTCCCTGGTGCGTCAGTTCTGCGATCTGTTGTTAGCCTGGGAGTACTAATAACACTGCCTTTTTAGAAGCCTTTGATTCTCAATTTGACTTGGGTTGTAAAATATTGAATAGGCAGTAGTCTGGGTCTTTATGTTTTTAGCTTGAAATTTTTAGTATATATATATTTCCTTCTTCTTTTCTTCCTGAAACAAGGTTTCTCTTATAGCTCTGTATGTCTTGGAACTCACTCTGTAGACCAGGCTAGCCTTGAACTCAGAGACCTGCCTGCCTCTGCTCCAATGCTGGGACTAAAGGTGTGCACCACCACTGCTCTTCTCAGTGTAGGTCTTTAAAGAGGCAAAGCCCATTTGCATTTCAGAGTACTTGTGTGGGCCACCTTCAGTTACGTGGTGTGCTGGGTGGGATAGCATCCTGCCAACAGAGCTGTGAGGAAGAGCCTTGCAAAGGAGGGCAGCTTTGGGCTAGCACTTTATATAGTGCTGGGCAGATGGGGGTGGGGGGCAGGTGGCTATGCCCTGCTGAGAAGGTAGTAAGGAAGGGAGGAACCCTGACACATGGAGTTTTCTAGAAATTCTCTAGGTAAGAGTTTAAACGCTGTTATTGGATTTGTAAATGTGAGGATTTGGAGGGTGGGTCTGGGGCCCCTCACTCTTTCACCTCCCTTTTGTGGGACATTTGAACACACAGACAGAGATGGAAATAAATCTTCTCATTTGAAAGAACACAGTCATGGTTGACAGACTCCAATGTGTAATCTCCATCTCTAAATATTAATCTTTAGTTCTAAATGTCACACTGATACCAATCTCTGAAACAGAGACTGGAGTAATGCTGTTAAAATCACAGCTCCTTAGCTCTCTGGTCTAATATCAATAAAATTGAGGTCAGGGGTTAGCTGCAGACTATTTGTGTATCTCCTACTCACTCCTCCTGTGCCCCTCTTCTGGGAAGTCTGAAGGGATGGAGAGAGGCCTCTGCTCCGGGGAGCTTCATGAAGAGTGAGTTTCTATCTGAGTCAGCTGTCCTGGTCACCTGACCTGCAGCATTCCCAACAGAGAGGGCACAGTGTGGAGAAGCCATTTCTCTTCTACCTTTTATTTTTGAGTAGGAGAAGCATGTTATTCCATTTCTTCCCTGTTGAAGTAATTTGATGGAAGTATTTAAGCCATGCCACTTCCCCAGTCTCAGATACTTCGTTCCTTTAAATTCCGTCTTCATATAGGACAGTAACAAACACATGGCAGGCAGCATCATTAGTTCAAGATAGTAAACACCGTCAGGTGGCGCTGCCCTCTACCACCCATGAGAAGCCATGGCTATCCCTGGACTATTCGTCTTGCTCTGAGTGCTATAAGGCATAGTTGAGGCCCTGAAGGGATGAAGAAAGTGAATGACTTCTTTCCATTCTGAGAGGCTCCGTCTGGGAGTTAGAGGTGGAGGGCTTGTCTTGGGAGAGGGTCAGAGGTCAACCTCAGGTATCATTCCTCAGGTGTTCTGAGAGACTCTTTTAAAAATTAGTTAACAATCACCAAATGGAAAATAAATCATCATTAGATAGGATTATAAAATGATGTGGTTTTAGCACCAGCTGATTTTCTTTTTTCCTTTGGGTTTTTGCATACTTCTGCCTCACCTTTTGCCTGATGCCTGTTCACTACTCTCCTTATCTTTATTCAACTGCATTCCGCCCTCATGGCTGCTCTCTTCAGCCTCTGCAGAATGTTCAATCTTCGCAGCTTCTCCAAATGAGTCATCTATGAATTAATTCAACAGTTCAATTCCTAACTGTGCAAAGAGCACAGTCAGCATAAACAATGACCAGGCACTCTTAAATCATCCTTCATAACGATCCTGCTTTGGTCAAGAATTTAATGTCTGAACTTGTCAATATTCATGGTACCAGATGTCTATCGTGCTGGAGGAGGAAAGTGTCGGCGCCCCAGTCCTTGCTTCAGTCTTTCTTAGAAGGTCGTTTTGTTTGTTGTACGTTCTGTCTTCGGGGTTTATTCAGATGCATGGAGGCAGCTTCCAGATCCCAGGTCTCAGTTCTTCCTAATCAGGTGCAGGACCCAAGGCACAGTACAGGTTCCAGTCCATTGGTTCTGTGCTTAAGTGAAGGGGCTATGCCTGGTGCTGGGGATCTTACACACTTGTGTCAGAAGCCTGCTCTTATATTAGCTCTGAGTGCAAAGCACCCTTTGTTGCTCTTTGTTACAGTAAACAGAGCTAGCAGGATTGGAAATAATGGTCTATATTTTATTTTTCTCTAGGGCTTTGCTCAAAGTCTTCTCAAAAAGATGTCTCATCGGAGCTCTATTCCTGGCTGTGGAGTGACCTTTGAAATTGTCTCCAATATTCCAGAGGTAATGTATTCTAGGAAGCTTGAACTGGATATAAACATGTAAAGACCTAATTCCTCAAAAAAATCACCCACCCAGGAAATACCATAGGCAATGAAACAGGCTGGTAGGATGGCTCAGCAGGCAGAGGTGCTTGCTGCCAAGCCTTGTGACCCGGATTTATTCCATCCCTGGAATCCACATGATTGAAGTATAGACCCAACTCCTGCAAGTTGTCCTCTAACTTTCACTTGCACTGCTACCTACTACAAACAAATAAATGTAAAAAATGAACCATCTACTTAGAAAAATGTATACATATTTTAATGAGTCCTCTATCCTAAACTTTTTGTACAATGTATTTGTGGCCTTAAAAGTTGAAATTTTAGTATTTTGTTTAAAGACCTCTCTTGTTTTAAAAAGTTGTTTATTTATTGAGTAAATGTGTAAGAGTACATGAGAGAGAGGTGAGGAGAGAGAGAAGTACCATGGCATGCCAGGGACGACAGCTTTCTGAGGAGTCAGTTCTCTCCTTCCAGAATCTTCCTCTATCACTGAACACTGAGCTTCCAGCAGGTTCCCCTGTGTCTGCTCCCATTTTGCCTTATGAGTCTGGGACTCACAGATGTGTGTCTTTGCATGCAGTTTCCTACAAGGGTTCCAGGGATCAAAGTCAGGTTCTAGGCTTGGCCTGCAGGTGCTGCTACCCATTGAGCCATATTTCTAGCCAAGAACTCTATTTTGAAAAGCAATTCAATGGCTTCTTATTTTAAAACACAACGGGCAGTAGCAATATGGTGTTAGTCATAGAGGGCAGAAACAGTCCAGTGTAGATATGTCTGGTGTAGAACCAGACTGAAGTCCAGTCTCTGTCTCTTACTAGCAGGTGAATCTGCATACTTTAAATCAGAGAATGATGTTTTCTGGGGAGAGGGTACACAGGGACTAGAGACTTGGGGCCTCTCCACAGGCTGTCAGTACTGCCTCTTAGTCTTAATTCCAGGTGGTAGAATTTGTGGATTTTGATTCTGCTAAGTGCTTTGATAGTGGGTGGACAATAATTGCCTTTTTTTTTTTTTTTAAGGAAACAGGGTTTCTCTGTGTACTCTTGGTTGTCCTGGAACTTATTCTGTAGACCAGACTGGCCTCAAACTTACAGAAATCCAACTGCCTCTGCCTCCTAAGTGCTGGGATTAAAGGTGTGTGCCACCACTGCCCAGGCAATACCTGCTTTAGCAGTCTGTATAGGGGAGCAAGAAGTTGATGGCACCTAGGCTTTGTTTTTTAGATTTTTGTACTGTTCCAGGGAATCCACCAGAGATGACCACTCTGACAGTTTACAGCTGACTAGGACCACATCTGGGTACTCGGGAACCTAGGTGCAACCCAGAGTTTTCAGAGCATTTTTAAGGTCAAAACCATGTGTTGGCATCTCATTTTGAAGCTTCAGGGGTGCTTTGCAGAAGCAAGCAGTTCAACAAAAACTAGGTGGTTAAATGTAGGGGGTTCCACACGATAGGGTAAGATAAGTTAGCTAGGACATCCTGACCTTGGGTTACTAGAGTAGACTTGGGTAATCTTCCATGGGATTCTGTATCAAGGAGATCCAATTGTAGTCAAACTTGAAATGATCTCAGCAAGGATACAAGATGGAGGGATCTTTGCATTATCTTCCCTATTACATTATGTTGCAAAGCTCTTGTCTCCAAAAGTATCCAGTGGTAACTTCCTCTTTCCTGGTTTTTTAAAGTTAATCTTACATATTAAACATTAACTATTTAAGTATTTAATTTGAAATTGAAGCCTCTTCAGCATTTGAGAATTAGGTTTGAGTATTTGTCTATAATTCTAGAACTGGGAGACTGAAGTAGGAGGATCATGAGTGTGAAGCTAGTCTGGGTTACTTAGTGAGACCCTATCATAAACAATAAACTCCCTGCCCAACCTCAAAGCCAAGGGCTGAGCCTAACTGTGATAGCACCCTTGTATAGCCTGTGCCCGGTCCTGAATACATTCTCAGCCGTCATCAGCCAAACAGTCAGCAAGGAAGCTGTTTGCAGCAATAGCTAATTAATTACGAGATCTTGGACTAGAAAAGATTACTCTGTGCTTCATTCATTGTTCTTCCTGAGAGTTAAAAGGGAAGGACTGCAGGGGAATAAGCTTAAGACTAAGCACCCTTGTGAGACTGGATGGCTGGTAATTCGCTAGGCTTCCAGAGTTAGCAAACATTGTTTCATCCCTCCTGACCCATAAGTTGCCCTTATTGAGAATTGGCAGCTCAGTCAGTAGAACAGGGTGGGGATTCACCTCTGTTCTCCAGAGCCTTTGGCCACTGCTGCTGCCCAGGGAGGACTCAGGTAGTGTTAGAAGATCAGCAATCTGAGCGTCAGGCTGCTTGACAGCAGCTAGGGCCTTGCCTGCTTCCACTCCCATCTCCACACTGCATCAGCATCTCACTTAAATATTGGGGACTATAGATCTCCTCTTTGTCTAGTGGGTTGACCCAGCTCACATGAGTCCTAGGGGGTAGCACCATCTTGCAGAACTGTCGTCGGAATGGTATTTCTACCATTTCTATAGGTGGATTTCCAGACCACCTGCAGAATCCTTTCTAGGTAGTAATTGGTAGTGACTGTGAAGTGGGTACAGCTGTGTTTGGAATGTTTGTGAAGGCTGCTGTTTAAGCAGCCTTTCCAGGTTAAGCTGGTACCTAATGATGGGTCATGATTTCTGGGGGAGAGGGCATTTTGAGTTCTAAAAGCTGATGTTAAAATGGAGCTTGGGGTCCCATTGAATTTTATCAATTCAGAGTCCTTTGTATGGGTATGTATGTGTGACTGTGCATGTATCAATGTGTTTGAGCATGTGTGTGTATGTGGTGCATCTGTAATGATGTCTTCAGTGTAGTTTCAGCATGCATCCTTCAGTTCAGGATGAATGTGTGTATGTGTGCGTGCCTGTGTGTAAAGCATCTGCAACACTTTCTTTTTCAGCCTTTTTAAAATTTTGTTTATTTTTTTAACTGTGCATCATTTTGTTCTTCAGGATGCCCAGGGAGTGGAGGAGCGAGAGGCATTGGCAAGGATGGCAGCTAATGTGGAAAACCCAAGTTCTGCTGACTCTGAGGCTTATATTGAGAAGTACTTGAGGAGTGTACTGGCTGTGGAAAACCTCCTGACTTTAGATCGTCTGCGTCAGGTTAGTGGTTAACAGTGCTATGGTGGAGGCCCATGTGGCCTCTGTACTTGATTTTCTGGAGTCTGGTTTGAAGAGTTTACTCTCACAAAATCCACTGACTGCATGGGGTCATTCTGTTTTGTCAAGTCATGGCTGGTACTTAAAGAATGTGGACAACCTTGAACCATGTGTGTTGGAGTGCACCTCTCATATGTGCCTCTCTTTGATGTATTTTCCAATTCCCAGGAAGTGGCAGTGAAGGAGCAGCTGACAGGGAAAGGGAAGCTGAACCGGAGGAGTATTAGCTCTCCCAGCATGAACAGAGTGAGTCTCTCTTGCTGCTGCCTTCTTGTCAGGATGCCTTATGCCTCCTCTTGTCATATCTGTGCGTGCTGTTAGACCCAGGATGCTTGCTTGAGTGTCATGGGCACACATTGCTCATTTGTTGTCACCACCTGGCCAGCACAGGTTGGGAGGTCACAAGTGTGTGTGGAGCTTAAACCCAGCTTTGCTGCCCAGGGCAAGAAAGTCATTTTCTGGGCTTTAATTAATTATTTTTACATTAGGAAGCTTGGTATATGTTTGTAGACCAATCACTTGAAGGCCATTGAGGGTAGTATAAATGAGTAAAACAGGTTACATGTATTTTATATAACTATGTCTAAGATGTGTTGGATTAAAAATATATATAGTTCATATGCACATTGAACATGGAGATAATTATTGACAAAGAAATGTGCCAGCAGCTCTTTATCTGCTCCTTATTTCTGTGAAGATGTGGGGATGAAGAGCAGGTGCTCATTTGTCCTTGGCTGCTCAGCTTTGTTGGAAAGAGCAGCTGCCTCAAACCTGGTGTTTGGGAATGACAAGCAGGGCAGGTTTTCCACTGGTGAGCCCGTGGTTGCAGAGGTGCAGGAGGCATGTCTGACCATCACAGACCTGAAGTGCAGGGTCACTCTCAGGCATGTAGAAATTCCACTAGTTCCAGGTCCCTTCAGAAAGTTATTAACATATGGCAAATGCAGAGATTTGGTATCTGGGGTACTATAATCTGCCTAAGGCCACCTTCGACAGGTCAGGTTCACTGAGAAGGGGCATGGAGTTCTTGATTAATCACTAAACAAATTTTTCTCTGAGGGACTAAAAATTTTTTGGAGTGAGTGAAAAAGTCTCTGGAGCTGGAGAAAAAGGAGGAAAATATCATACACACAGACAAATACACACATGTACACACAGACACGCACATGTACACAGACACACATACATGTACACACAGACACACACACATGTACACACATTCATACACACTCTCATACTCTCTTACTTGGTGGGTAAAGCAAAACAACTCCCTTCACTTATATCCCCCAGCAGAATCTCTCAAGCAGTACACAATTACAATGTGGCTGTATTCTGTTTTTCTTTAAGTGAATAATTACAATGAGTAAAAAACCTGCCTGTTCCCTAATGCCTTTACATGATTAAATGTTTCACGTAGTACAGATAAAAAACAAAGTATTCCCAAGAACCCACATATAGTTGTATCTAAGCAACTTGTTATAGATTAACAAAATGTAAGCAAGTCTTTCTTGGCCAGTTTCTCTTACTGGCAGGGTGTAATTTGTACTTACAGAGAAGGGATCAATTGTTTTATTATTTATCTTAAAAAGCAGTCTATAAAATTTTTTTAAAAAGAATCACAAATCTAAACTTTCATATAAAAAACCATCAGTCATTGCTACTTTACATCATCAGGGTGCACACCTACCAACTAACAATTTTTTATCAAATCATATCAGGAAGCCGAGGGCAAAAATGGTTACAAGAAAATAATCATTGCCTTAATCACCAGACCAGCCTTAGCAAGAAAGGCTTTCATCTAGTATTAGTTGGGCTACCATTGTTCCTGTACCCTGACCTCAAAAACATTCCTGGCTCAACTATTGAGGTGTGTGACTTTCTGAACTTTAAATTGTCCCCCAAGATTTTCTGCATCAAAGCCACCAGTGAACACATTGTAACCTAATGTCTACATCTCCAAATTCTTTCTAGGAGTGATGGATATTACTAGCAATCTCCATCTCTAAGTTCTTTCTGGGAGTGGTGATTGAGTAATAATCTGCTGCAACAGCAATGCTGGAAAAGACCAGTTACTGTTATTATAAGTGCCGATGATTAGGAGGGGCATGATGACTGGGGGCAGCAAGCAGAGCGAAACTACCACAGTGTGAAGTCCTCAGGATGCACAGTCCTCATTCCTCTGCCTCTGACGGGCACACCCATCGTGGCTGTACTGACTGATGGGCTGCATTCCATGAGTTCTAAAACTGTTTGTTGTTCTCTCACATGAGCCTCAACAGTAATCTAAATAGTTTATTCTTAGACAAAATGCTCAGGCCATGGCAGGATCCAGTGACATTAAAGGGGTGAAATGTCTTCTGTTCAGACCCAGTGAGGTATCAGCCCAGTGTATAGTGGACACTAGAGCCTAGGTAAACCACCCATGGGAAGTTGCTGGTAACTACTCAGTGGTTTTCATATCCCAGAGACGGTACTGGTCTGCAGTATTGGTCTTGGTTGGTTGGTTGGTTGGTTGGTTGGTTGGTTGGTTTGGTTGGTTATGATTTTTTGTCTCACTGTGTCTCTCTGACTGGGAAACAGGATAACCTCAGACACACTGTGATCCTCCTGTCTCTGCCTCTCAAATGCTGGGGTTACAGGCACAGGCACTCAGGCCCTGTTTGATTTGATTTTCAAAGCAAGCTCTTTCTAGATGCTCTCATGCTTTTACATTAATCCTCTTTTATCTCTTCCCAGTTGTCAGGAAGCAGACAGGAGCTTAGCCCATCCCACAGCCTAGGCAGCAACAAGGTGAGTTAACACTTAACTCCTCGCCTTTCTGCTCAAACCTCTGTCCTTACATATGTCTGAACTCTTCCTACACACCTTGGTTTTGCGACATTTATTGGACAGAGTTCCACGTTGGTTTTTCTGATCCTGCCGTTGAGATTCACTAACATCCTCTTATAGAATTAAAAAGTTTGGTTTTGCTAAAAGTTATCTTTCTGCTTATAATATTCTGTTTACTTATGAAGAGGAAACTTCAAATTTTATTTATAATAGTAAAGCTAGGATATAATGATATAAAACTTACAAGAAATAAAAAATATAATTATTATTATTACTTATTAGGAAAAAAGAAAACATGTAAATCCCAGTAACAGCTTTATGCAAATAGAAACACACTATTGTTTGCTTAAAAAGGTCAGCACTTCTTGCAGCTGCCTTGACCTGGGTGTTACCCCTCACAGTTTGTTTCTGTCACTCTGAGGTGCCTGGCTAAGTGTTGGTGCTGTGCTGACAGGATGACCCTAGAGTACACTGGGAGTTTGCATTGTCATAGTGGCAGTGTAATGTGGGGAGTTACTTCAGAATGACTCAGGGGCGTGTAGGGAAATAGAGATTGGCTGATTGATAATTGTTAAGGCCAAGTGGTGTTCATGAGAGTATCTCTATTCTTGTTAATTATTCTGTATTTGTGTTTGACATTTTCTTTATGGAAACGTAAGAAACAATGAAGATGAAATTAAAATGACTAGGATTCATTTTAAAATCAGGCTGTTACCATGCCTGAAAACATAACCATACCCACACATGAAATCACACAAGCGCACATGTGCACACAGACATGGTGGAGTTCAGTTAGTACATGGGCTTGGAAGATACTGTGGTTTGGTTCTTGCATCAGTCCATTGGAAGGAAGTAGAGATTTTGGGAACTTAATTGTGTGATGGTTTTTGAGTGTGATTATAGGAGTTATTAAGGGAAATATATGTAATAGGAAAGAAAAGGCCTGACTTTGTGTGTTTGGGGGAGGTGCATTTAACTCAAATCCTCAGTTATAAATTCCTTGTAAGAAGTGGCTAAGGTTTTTGCTTTTCTGTCTCCTCGTTCTTTCCTTATCATAAAATTGAGACCATGACATGCTTCCTCTGCAGCAGTAGGAAGGGTGAAGGGACACAGATGCACTCCAGGCTGAGGCAGATAGAGTAAGAACCACACATAGGGCATACACCTGCTCTCCACACATCCTACAAGGGTTGCAGTGAGGCGGTGTCTATGTGTGGAACCCCAAGGGTGACCCCATGTGCACATAGGCAAGTAAAGAGCTGGAGTTTACATTTTGGATAGAAGCCCCTGTGTGACCACAGGCACAGGGTGAACAGTCTTGTCCATAGGAGAGTGGGGTGAAGCCCAGGAAGGAGGGGCCTTGTTTAGAATTCCTGAGTCAGTATATGCTGAGGTCTTGGTGTGTGTGTGTGTGTGTGTGTGTGTGTGTGTGTGTGTGTGTGTGTATGTGTGTGTGTGTGTGTGAGACTTGGGATGGACTGTCTAGCTGAGCCCCAGCCATCTTGCTGCTGGCTGTAGTGTGTAGAGTACTCCAGAGTGTTGTATGTAGTTATCAGTGTGAAGGGAAAAAGTGTATTTGGATAGGAGGGACTATGGAAGGGAAAAGAGATGTCCTTGGGAAGAAATAGAAGCAGTCAGTTACACTAAAGAGATGGATTCTGGGATCCTGTGGGCAGGAAGAAATGTTGTGTGGGGAAGGAGCGGACTAGGTGCCATTCAGACTTTGTGACAGAGTAGATTACTGTGGGGGGGGGGCAGGTGAGGCTGTGGGAATGTGTATGTGTGTGCAGAGAGAAGGAGGTGCATAGAGCATGTTGGACCTCGATACAACATTGAGGGTGAGGACCGTAGGGTTGCTTGGCGGTGGTACCGGGTGAGTGCACCTTTCCAGGCCATTTCTGCTGAGCACTGGGAGAGATCAGGCTGAGTCTCTAGCAGTCTGTCTGTTGTATTGCTTGAGGTGAAAGAACATTAAATGTTTCTGTTACTGTCCTAGCAACTTTCTTTTCTGTTCTGGATGTCTTGGGGTTTCTGATTAACTTGGAGAAAATGGTGCTGTTGTTTCAAGCTGCTCAGATTTGGCTTGTGTGATGGTTCTGTCTTGGTGACTCTGGCTTGGTACAGTTTACAGTGCTCAGACTTTGACGCACCCCCATGTCTGTCTGTCTGTCTGTCTGTCTGTCTGTCTCTGTTTCTCTCTGTCTCCCTCTCCCTCTCCTCCCTCTCTCCCTCTCCCTCTCCTCCCTCTCCCTCTCCCTTTCCCTCTCCTCCCTCTCCCCCCTCCTTCCCCTCCCCTTCCCCTCCCCCTCTCCCTCTGCCTCCACCTCTCCCTCTCCCTCTGTCCCTTCTCCCTCTCCTTCCCTACCCCCACCCCCTCAGTGCTATGGCTTCAGGTAACGTGATTTCCATGGCTGTCAGTTCCACCATGAAGACATCTTTGCATCCTCCTATGCATCTGGCTGTAAGCAGCCTGTGAGTACTACCTTAGGCTGTTGCTTTCACTCCTGGGCCAGGAGGTGAACTGCTCTGTCACAGATGCCTGTGGGTAGGACAGGCAGATGGCAGCAGACAAGGATATTACTGGCCATATGAATGGAATACAGACCATAAGGTAGCTCCCCATTTTCCTGTGCAGGGCCTAAAGCAAAGCACTGTAAAAGATTATCGGCTCATGAATGTTTTATGTCATATCTTCTCACTAGTGAAAAAAGAATCGTATTTCCCTCAGAATTAAGGAACAAGACTCAACCCTGTAGCCTGTATCATTTTGAATGTATAAGATGGGTTATGAACATCTATTGGAGAGTTCCTAAAGGTATACAGATTTTTAAAAGGTCAGAGGACCTGTCAAACCCTTAACCACAGCTGTGCTTACAGTGACTCGGCACAGGTATTAGGGTGTCACAGAGCATCCTGATAGTGGCAGAGGAAACCAACTGCACACCTGTGCTGTGGTTAAGTACTACACACATGCACAGGCACATGGGCAAAAATGCTCCATCTTGATTTCTCTACAAGGAAGTATTTAATGTCTAGGGAGTTAGTACTACAGATTTCAACCCAGATTTGATGATGCTAAAATTGCTAGAAAATGTATTTTGAAATCATCAAAAATAATCCTCATGTTAGTTATGTCTGTCTTGCAAGCATTCATGGGGTCAGCTCTAGTTTTCTCTCAATCTGAGTGTGCTCTCAGCTCTGTGCTACAGAGCAAGTGGCATTAAGGGGGTGTCAAGAGGCAAGAGGGGAGAAGGATGATTGAACTGGGGTTAATGGGGCCATGAGAACTTGTTGAGTTCAGTTAGCTGTGTGTGCCTGCGTGCATGCATTTGGACACACTTATTTATTGAGCATGTTTTATTTATTGAAGCTCTTCCATGTTAAAATCAGAATTGCTTCACCAAGATTGAGTTGGTAAAGTAATTAATTAAAGAGCTTGATTATTACCATCACCTTAGAGCCCAAAGGAATCCTCATAGAAAGTCTTACAATTAAAAATATAAGATGTGACCATATTGAAGTGGGTTTTGCTTTATGGGATGCTTTGCCTCTGTTTTAGAGAAATTTTTAATAGATGCAATGAAAACAAATTCTTTATGACTGTCTACTTGTGGGTATCCCATGCAGAATTAATTTCAGCTTGTTGCTGGCCTTGGCACTGCAAAGCTGGCGGTGTATTGAGACATTCTATAGTACAAGGACAACTGTCAACAAGTCTGTTGTCATTCCTAAAGCCATTTTAGAAATGGCATTTGTATTGAGTTAGTAAAGCAGTGTTGTTGTCTTCTCAGGTGGTTTTTGTGTGTGATGCTTTTTGAGGACCTCATGCAAACCAGGGAAGGGCTCTAGCACTGAGGTGTATTCCCAGCCCTCCTCAGAAGCTCTTGACAAAGTTCAAGTCTTCTGGTGTCCTGAGCAGGGCGGAACTACCAAAGCTTCCTGGAACTGCCATCCGCTCAGCTTTGGTTCCAGAGATGCCAAACATGAGTCATCTTCAGCTGCATCAGAGCTCCCTGTGTGCTGGAAATGACATGGACACATCTTTTTATTTTTTTGTTACTTTCCTGATCAAAGTCAAAGTCTTTTACAGAAAGCCAAAAAATTATATTTGGTGGAAGAGCAGGGGCTGACGGGAGGATGGCTGGTAGACAAGGAGCCTGCAAGGACCTCCTAGACTTGCTGTATTCACTGTGCCTCTGAGTCTGGGGTCCTCCCTAAAATATTGAAAGGTTTTGTTTTGTGTTTTTGAGTTCTGCTTTTTAGAACAAATAGTCTCTGTGTGGGATCCAAATGAACCCAGAGTCCTTTCCCAGTGTTTTCATGGCTGATTCTGAAGTTCAGCAAGGAAGCAGACATTAGGAATAGACTAGTCAGTCTTTGGAAGTGCCAGGTGCGCTCGACTATGGCAGAAGGAAGGAGGTATCATGGCTTTTCTCCTTTAGGTCTGAGCTGTTTGCTCAGAAAAATTCCAGAGCAAAAGTCCCCTTTACCCACAGTCCCAAGTTTACTCCCCCTGAAGTACATTTAACTGGTGGCTGCTTTATTTTGGTTTTGGTTCTGTTCTCTCCCCCAGCATTGCAATAAAGGGAGAAACTAGCATAGCCAGGGAGGTCTGATTTATTACACAGTCAGCACTTGTCCTGTCTGGGGGCGGGGATGAGGGGGGGCACACAGCCATGGGCAGCCCTACCTAGGATGCTGCGTTCATCTCTGGTGAGCTGTGCAGGGTTAGGGAGAGAACCACATGGTGGGAGGTTTCTGTGCGTCTCTAGGGGCTGGCAGGGAAGGGGGGCTACCTTGGTTCTTCTCAGATCTGTCCCTAGGAGTACAGCCAGATCTGCCCGTGTACTCAGATCCTGACTCTGGGCAGTGAAGCTGGGAACAAGTGACTGTGAGGTTCCCTGTCTGTCCTGATTACAGGGACCTGTGTTAGGTGCTATGATAGTCTCTCTATCTGCCATTAACCCACAGGCCTGCAATGTACTTAGGCTGTGTCTGAGTGTTGTCTGGACCTGTCATTTATTTATACTCAGAGTTTTGGGATGTGAGGCAGGAAGAGCCACTGCTCTTGTTCAGCCTCCATGCGAATTGTGCACTGGGTACCAGGGGAGCCCTGATTGTGCCCCAAAGAAAGGACACTTCCTTCAGTTATTACTGGACAACTCTGTGTCACACAGCCTGGATGCTTATTGCAGTGTAGCTGCTCAGTTTCCTACAATACACAGTGTGGTTCTGTCAGCTGCCAGATAATAGAGCCTAAGATATTAGAATAAATTTACTCTATGATGAAGTAAGTTGTCTTCAGAATAACCTTGTATGAACTTGACATCATGAACAGAGATCTCAACATCTCTTCCACTGAGACTCTTTAAACTCCTGACCTTAGTGTTCAGACACTGACGTGACACCCCAAGGCACCCAAGTGGGTAGCATCCCAAGAAGGATAATTAAGCTAGAATGCCAAAAATTAAAAATAAAAATTAGCAGGAGTCTAAAATCTGTAGTAAGCATGCTAGCCATAGGGGTGTGGATGCCCAGCTGGAGCTGCATTTGTTACTGCCCTGATCACGTGTCTGGAGTCTGTATTCTGTCTGTTTCCTAATGAGTGCTGAGGGAGAGCAGCAGTGTTTTCTTGTTCTGTTTTGTTTTAATGCCATCAAGTGCTGAGTGAGTTCTCGGTGGTGAACACGATCCAGATCACTTAGAGCTTATTGATTTTGTGATCAGTCTTTAGGCTGCTGCTAAAAGCAGATAGATTGCTAATCCATGTAGGAAGCTGTGGGCTGTCCCCCTCAGTGTTGAGCCTCCCAGGATCCACACTTCTACTCTGCTTTTTAGCAGCCCTCAGGACATCCTGGTTAACCCTGGGTCCTTTGTCTGTAGCATGCTCAGTTAAACTAATATTTAAACTGTTACTTAACCTCAGTGAGAAAGACCTGAGTTATCACAGGACGAAAGGGAGCTTAAGATTTGCTCACAACTTGGGGCTCAGTACTATGCTACTTCCCAGAACCCATTCCTGGGCTCCAGTTGAGACATAGGAGTGAGGGTGTCATCTCCAGCCACAGGAGTCAGGGCAGAATTTGAGGGTATTTCTTTCTAAAGGAGCCTGTGTTGAGGAGGTGGCAGGATGCGGTAGAGTTTGGGATGACTTGTTGGCAGTCACAGGTTGTAAAGTGGAGAAGAGTCTGCAGTGAACACTCATCTACTAGGGGACACAGCCCCTTACACACATGGCAAGCTTGAGGAAGAGTGATACAGTCAGACTTCCATCACAGAGAATAATGCTTTAGTAATGCTAGTAGGCTTTTTCTGGAGTATTGTATAATTTTTTTTAAAACATAAACTAATTAATTTGAAACAAAATGACTTAACTTTTTTGTCCCTGTGCTTAATAGGGCCGGTGGGAAAGTCAACAGGATGTGTCCCAAACACTAGTTTCCAGAGGAATAGGTCCAGGTTCTCCAGCTGTCTCTGTCTCACCCCAAAATAACCAGTCTCCTGATCCTGGTAAGTGTTTTTCATCTGCCAATCACTGCCATGAAATTGAGTATCTTTGATAAAAAGGTTCAACCAGGATGTCCTGCTGTATCCACAGGCTATCTCTGTTCATCAGAATGTCACCTTGTCTTAGCATGTTGGGTGGCATTGGTTTGGAAGGGTGACTTTACCCTGTATTCCTCTGATAAATTACCCGTGACTCTCTTGTCTTCTTAACGCTCAACTTGTTTGTTAATACTTACTGTCTGTATGTGGTTCGTGATGACTTTCAGCCTTTACATCCTCATAGCTGTTAAGTTTTGGTATCAAGATTTTTTTCTTTTTAAAATTTATTTATTTTTATGTATATGAGTACACTGTAGCTGTCTTCAGACACACCAGAAAAGGACATCAGATCTCATTACAGATGGTTGTGAGCCACCATGTTGTTGCTGGGAATTGAACTCAGAACCTCTAGAAGAGCAGTCAGTGCTCTTAACCGCTGAGCACCCTCCAGCCCCTGGTATCAAGATTGTTTTTGCCTCACACTGTGCTTTGGAAATCGGTTCTCGTATCTTTTCTGCATGGGTTTCTGTGTGATTGATAATATAGACTCCTTAAATGTTTGACAAGATTACTTAGTAATACTGTCTGAAGCTGGCATTTTCTTTGTGGAGAAGATTTTGAATTGTGACTTGGGTTTCTTTAGTGTGGAGTGATCTAAACCTTTGTGTTCCTTATCAGATTGCTTCCTAAGGCCTAGTTGCCAAAACGTTTTTGATATTATCTAGGTTATTGTTTATTCTTATAAATGTCACAGTATTTACTTGAGCTGTTCTTTTTAAGATTCATAGCAAGTTGTGGTGTGCACAACATCTTTCATCCCAGCCCTGGGGAGGTAGAGCAGTAGGATCCCTATGAGTACAAGGCCAGCTTGGAGTATATAGTGAGACCCTGTGTCGAAAACAAGCCTTCAAAACACCACAAGCAAGTGAGCACGCAGAACCAAGCACACAAAAACAGAGTTCTCCTTCCTCTAGAGCAGAAGTTAGTCCTTGTGTTAGGTATTGACAAGGAGTGAGGATAGGTCACCCTCCAACACTAGCAGGAGCCATGCACCTCAGAGCTTCATGGTTGCTTTAGTTACTGCTCCTTAAAGTGGTAGATGCCGGCTGTGATAATCCTTTTCTACTAATGATGTTAGAGATGCCTGGAGTAGTTTATACTGCTGGATTTGCTTACAGATGACTCTTGGCAAATACAGAGCAAAAGTTATGTGCCATTGTTTTCATTTAATCCTGACAGGACTGGGAGGCTTGGCAGCCTCTTACTTGAACCCAGTGAAGTCCCTGGTGCCACAGATGCCAAAGCTGCTGAAGTCTCTCTTCCCTGTTCGGGATGACAGAAGGGGCAGACACTCGTCTCCCCTTGCACACCAGGTGAGGAAGCCACAGTGAATGTCTCCCTGAGGTGTCTCTGGCACTGTGTTGCTGTTCTGAAGCTGGAGGTGGAGGAACAGCCCAGTGAGGGCATTAATGCCAGCTTCTGACCCTGGGAAAGCCTGTCATATTGCCTCTGCCCTTCTCTTCAGATAACAGAGCTGTTTGCACATATTGACACCCCATTCTTTCTGCTCTAAAACAAAAACTGCCAAGTCTTCTACTAATGTGATCCATGGTGCTATCACTTAGTACAACAGCCGTCAGATTGATGAAGGTGCACTTAGTGTTGTTTGTGTTGCCAAGTAGAAAATACAATTCTATTTTTAATTCTTGATTTCATTTTTCAAACAATATTGAATCATAGTCCGTCCATCCCCCCCCAACCCCCAGTGGACAGTCAGTTCTGTGACTCAAAGTAGTCACTTGTCTTCCTTCTGTTTTAAAAACTTTGCCTGGCAATGGAGCATTAGAGATGTTCTAGGATTTTCCAAACAACCTGGAAGGTTCTTTTATACAGTGGTGAAAGGAACCCACTTGAAGATGCAGCATGTAGTCATGCAGGCTTTAGCTTAACAGAAAATGTTACATGAGATTTATTTGTACTCATTCAGAAACACATGCCATGCAGGTACAGCTGTTGAAGTGGGTCTTGACATTAGCTTCTCCGTATTTCAAATGTCCCAGTATCAGGAATGTAGGTTAGTAGCATCGGAAGCAGAGTGATTCTTAAGGGCTTGTGTGAAGGTATCTTCAGGAGAGATGGTGTTGGCATTAATAAGCTATTTTGTATGTAGAGAAAGCTTCCTGCCCAGTGTGACACCAACTTGTACATCAGCACACAGAGCAGATGGCAAAATGAAACAGCAATTTTGAAAATGTTTAAATTACATGTAGCTAGGCAGGTCAAAGGTCATTTGACAGTTATTGAGATGTGTCTGTGAATGGAGGGCTCAGGCAAGCAAAGTGACTTTCCCAGTGGCTCATCACTGTGCACACTATGATGCTTTAAACTGGTCATTGTTTCATCAAGTGTGATGTGAGGGTCTATCTGAATTACTAAAGTAGATGTAAAGAGATTGTCCTTCCCCAATCTGCTCTGGTGACTCAGAGTCCACATGGGGACAGCCACCATGTCTTCTGCCTTCTGTAAGCACCCTGGTGACCTTACATGGAATTTGATGACCACGTTTTTTTTTCAGCTGCTCTTTATTGCAGGCAGTTGTCTAGATGGAGGGGAAATGGAGTCATGTTGCGGCTTTTGTTAAGCTGTTTGCAATTCTCAGCGAGCATGTCTGAGCCCTGGCTGCATAGGAGAGTTCACTTGTGCATAAGCCCTGAGCTTTGGCTAGGAGAGGAACAACAGCCTGTTAGAGACTAAGTCTGATGGGAACAGGAAGACAATCTGTCATGTCCAGGAGACAAGAAATGTATGAAAATATAAATTAGCACTGGGCTTAGTGACAGTGCCTTGTGGTGTAGCTAAAACATTAACAGTGATTTGTGAAAACACCTCCCTGAGGCAGATGCCTCCATATTCTCAAGGTTGCAGTCTCTGTCCTCATCTGCATAAAATCATAAGCCTTGTATCACAAGCAGCATGTCCTTCTTGGTGGCCAGTCCTCGGCTGGGTGTCCAGGTACCTTCTTGGCCCTCTCTATTTATCCACGTTTATCCAGTTTCTTCCCCTGGGTAGCTCACTTCATTCCGTTCTTTAACAGTTCATATGCAGCAGCTGGAACTGAAACCAAAGTCTGCACTCTTGCTGTGGCTTACAGCACCCTCCAGGAGTGAGCGCCCTCCCTTGGGTCTGTGTATGCTCTCTGCTACCCCTGTCACATTCTAAGACCGTCCACCACTATTTTACCCCTGGAACACACAAGCACAGTGCATGCCTTTTCTTCCAGTGCTGGCAGGCCACTCTGTTTCTCCTACTTTGGTTTAGAGCCATGCTGTCATGGAGGCCACTCAGTGGAAGCACAGCTAAGTACATCCCAGCCCTCTCTATGAGCCAAATGAAAATAGCACACTGCCCCCCACCAGATACACAGATATTTTTCCTGGGAATCCCTAAGTTTCTGTTTGTTGACCATCTCCCTTTGGAATATAACTCCAGTGGGCAGGGTTCATTTGCCCTGAATTATCCTCATAAGTTGGAGATACAAAGTTGTCTTACTGTTCATTCGTATGCAGATGGAGATGGGGCCCTGTGTAGACCTCTGTCACATATGTAGAAAGCACTGTTTGTAGGTTAGTGGTGAGACAGGCACAGCTGAGTGGGGTCTTTCAGTGTCAAGACATATTTGTGAACCTTCTCTCCTAGGTGGATGGGTATGCCATTAAAACAAATTCCTGAAGCCTTGATTTTCCCCTGGGATTCAGTTACCCAAAATGCACTGCCTTTTCTGCTGTTCCATGCAACCCCTGAGCCACTGCCTCTCACTTTCCCTGACTGCCTGCTAAAGCTCTGTGGGATGGAAATTATAATTGCAAGTGACAGCGTCAACATTAGTTTTCTTGCAACTTGGGTCACTTGAACTGTGCTCTGTGCTGCTGCTCCCTGGGTGTGCATCTTGGGGTGGGGTTTCAGTGCCAATGGAGACGAGTGGCCAGCATGCCTGCCTCCTGTATGCTCCTCTTTCCATTTCTTCACTCTCTTGGAAATCTGATTGTATATCTGGTGGTTGAGATTTTGACTTAAAAAAAAAAATCCTTCTTTGAGGTTTCTTCAAAAACAGAATCATCTTTTTCTTTTCTTTTCTTTTCTTTTCTTTTTTTTTTTGTGGCCTGGACCTCTGACCTTTTGTGTTCTGCTGGTAGAAGCCAGGACAAGAGTGGTCCATGTTCTTGAAGACCTGCCCAGTCTTAGCAGTTCTGGGTTAGTCTGCTGGCCACCTGTGGCAATGCCTTAATCTGTGTTGTTTTGCAGGGACCTATAGGGGGAATGGGTGGGATAGTAATATCCTGAGATTGGCAGCAGTGGAACTGATTTATCTCATTTAAATGATGCACCTGTACCAGAGTACCACTGTCTTAGTTTGGGTTCCTAATGCTGTGATGAAGCACCATGACCAAGAACAAATTGGGGAAGTAAAGATTATTTGGCTTACACTTCTGCCTTGTAGTCCATCACTGAAGGAAGTCAGGACAGGAACTCAAGCAGAGCAGGAACCTGGAGGCAAGAGCTGATGCAGAGGTCATGGAGGGGTCGGTACTACTTACTGGCTTGCTCCACATTGCTTGCTCAGCTTGCTTCCTTGTAGAACCCAGGACCATCAGCCCAGGGATGACAGTACCCACAAATGGGCTGGGCCCTCCCATATCAATCACTAAGAACATGTCCTAGACTTAGTGGTCCTCATCCTGTGGTCGAGACCCCTGTGGGGTAGAATGACCTTTACAGGGGTCACCTAAGACCATAGGAGAACACAGATATTTCCATTATGATTCATAACTGTAGCAACATTACAGTTATGAAGTATCAATGAAAATTTGATGGTTGGGGGTCCCCCCAACATGAAGACCTTTATTATAGGGCTGTGGCATTGGTGAGGTTGAAAACAGCTGCACTGTAGGTTTGCTTACATTAGATTGATGGGGCATTTTCTCAGTTGAGGCTGTCTTCCCTCTGATGACTCTAGTGTGTGTCAAGTTGACATAAAACTATCCAGCACAGCACTGAGTAGGATTAGTCCACAGTTCTACCTGACGCTGCTGTTGAACATTTTTGTCCTATGTCCACCCTTGTCAATGTAGTCCTTCTCTTTATTATTGTATTAACTATAAAAATACACAAAAACACTCAAATGGGAACTTCAGGGTTCACTTTTAAATATTTGCTTTAAAATTCTTTTTAAGTTGTTTGTCTTTTTAAACTTATATTTCTATCATCTGTATACTTCATAGTTATAGGGTTTCAGCATTTGAGTCACAAGCACAGTGTTGACTGTACAAGGCCTAAGACAGAGCCCTGGCACCTCAAGAAGCCACTCTTTGGCCATCGAGCATCTGACCACATAATGCACCTCCACATTGGTGGCCACCACCCCATCTCCTCTTTTAAGGAGGGCTTAGTAGCATCATGGAGCTAAAGGGACTGCATACCAGTCACCTGCTCTGTGTCACCAATCCGGCAGAAACCTTCCATGACTGATGCTCGAGGACTTTGCTTGCTGCCTGGCTCTGCCATCACTCTTGTGTGGGTATCTGATGTTGACAACAGTAGTTTAGCTAGGCGTGAGCACCCTGAGGTTTTATTTGCTGCCAGTGTCTGTTCAGATGTTCTTTAAGTAAGCAACCAACCGATGTTGAGATATTTAGAATGTGACCCAAGATGAAACCTAGAAAAAGCCCATCAGTGAACATGCCTAAGAGGACCTGACCCAGCTCTGAGGCAGGAAGCGTAGTCCAGCTGTTAACGTTGCTGGGACTTAGAGACAGCAGATAGAGAGCAACACTACTTAGTTGCTTAAGGCTTCCAGTATGAAGAGAAACAGATCCAGATTCAAGCCTGCATACCATGTTCAGGGACGCAGGCCTGTCATTGGAACCCGCTTTCACTTCTTTCTTAAGAGGAGAGGAATTAAACAGCTTCCTTTATGATGATCACAGTTTAGTTTGGAGGCTTAACACTTCCTTTGAGACAGTCCCATCACTGCAAGTTCTCTGGAAGACCAGTGGACAAAGAGCATTAGAGCCCTCAAGATTGCCAGGAACAGCAGCACAGAGCAGTGTCATTTTAGAGAAAATTAAATGCTCTGTGAGGAAGGATTGGGGAGTGGGTTAGCTGACTATTGGTACCCTGGTGCCAATACCTCAGGAGAAGAACAACAAGGTGATTTCTCTGAAGTGCTGTCACAGAGAACTGGGATTGGAATTAGCCAGAGCATAGAGGCAGCTGTGAGAGCACAGAGACCGCAGAATGCTGCTCTCTCCCACACCCAGATGCTTCTGAGAGGGGATGCTAACCCAGGTGAGGCCTGAGGGTAGAAGAAGCCCCGAGCCTCCTCGAGTTTCCATCATTCCCCTGGCAGGGCAGATCAGTTGGGAGAGAAGTGCAGGTTTGTGGTGAGAGAATGAGCACTGCCAAGAACCCTTTCATCGGTGGCCTTGGCATTTGTGGGCAGGAGCATTGTCTTCTGTCCCTTGTGCAGGGCAGGGCATGGGCACTGTAGGAAGATGTTTGCTCAGCTCTTCTGAGGCAGAGAGTGGCCCGGAGGCTTCTCATTCCTGGCTCTGCGGCTCAGGACTGTGGCTCATAGTCTTTTCTTTTGCAATGGAAGTTCCTAGATCTTGTTTTACACACAAGATTCTCATAACTTGTGTGTAGTTTTTTTTGTGTGAGTGTATTCATATAGAATTGGGCTTCTCATTTTCACGGAGAGCAGTCCTGGTTGTAATCAGTTTCTGTCTGAGTTCCAGAAATGCAAACATACTGCATGGAAAGAGGTGGCAGCTGACAAAATTGCTGTCTTTGACCTTCTCAGGCACATTTAGTAACGAATCTGGAAAATAATGAACTACAATTAATGAAACCCGCACCCGTGTTCAAGTGTGTTTCTCAGACAGCACATACAGTAATTGAAAGGACTTCCTGCTCTCTAATTAGTCAGATTGAATTAATTTGCCATGATAGCTCTCTTCACGTGTCTGGAAGTCTGTGTTCCTAGGAAGTTGTTGGTGTGCTTCAAAGCTTGAGATTCCAAGTGGCTACATTGATTAGTCTAGGGAATGAAAGGGTTAAAGTCAGATTGACTTCCCATCAGCACAGCTCCCTTCTGGCCTGCCTTCCTGTTTCTGCCCCTGTGGGTAGTGTGATGGTATTGGCTGCAGAGGCTTTTGCTTCGTCTTCAATGAACCTCAGGTGCAGCAGGCCGCTGTCCCTTAGTGCCCCTGTTGAGGAAACTCTTGAGGTGGAGGTAGGCTCAGCTCCTCCGTCATCATACTTAGAGCCTTAGAGTTACTACACAGCATGAGTGGAATAGGTTTCAGCTGAGTTTGATTAAAAATAAGTAGTAGTGTTCATAGAATCACTGAATCAGGAAAGTATTTGAAGGAACCAAACAAACTAGAAAGAAAAGAGCCTCTTTAACCCATATTTTCTTGTCCCTTTTGTTCTTGTTTTAAAAGATGACCTCAGGCAGGGAGATTGTGGGCTGCTTCAGAATAGGGAGTTAGAACAGTCCATGTGTTGGAATGCTTCCCCTAGCTGGGTCTGCAAGGGAGATTCCAGAAGGAAATGAGAAGACTATTCAAGTATAAAGTCCTCATAGGAACTGTTGTGTTTGTTAGAAATTTTGTCACCTCCTATGATTGACACTTGGATCCTGCAATTGACAGAGCCATGTGGAAGGCAGGGTAATAGTGCCTTAACCAGGACCTCTAATGATCAGCCCATCCCTACCCAAAATGTGTCCATCTAGAGAACACAATCTTCTAGAGAAGATTGGATCATCACCTTCATATATGTACCTTGTGCTGCTGACAGGTTGATCTGAGGGCATTGTGTATGTCAGAACAGCCATTTCTCCATTTGAAATAGAGACACCAGATGTGTAAAAAGCTGGCTTCATCATGGCTGACACACTCTACCCACATCAGCCTGACACACAGAGTGTAAAGCAGAAGGCAGCTATGGGAACATGGTAGATACCAGGCACTGAGGGCCTTCCCTGAGCATGCCTCTGCCCTCACTGTAGGCATGCCCCTCCTCTGATGAACATAGCCCTTAGATACAGACCTCTGCTCATGAGCTTATGGTTGAGGCTTGGTCCTCAGTAGTGTGTGTGACTGTTATCACCACTAGGAGCTACTTTTCTCAGACTTGTTACAGCTAGCCATTTCTAATGCCCTGCATCTAGACTCTGCTTAGAGTTTCCTCATATCGGGAAGAGGAGATGTTGACTTCTGATTTTTTTGTAGCAAAAAATAAAAATCACAACTCTTCTCCTACTTAGACCTAAATAGTTGATTAATATTTATTAAAATACAAGCTGAGTATTAACTTGGGCACCATTTTGATCAAATTCAGGGTACTAGGTAGATTTTAGAAAAGGTTTATAAATACAAAAGATGAAGGTGAAAATTCAGTACTGTTTAAGTTTAAGGTAATTAATGTTTTCTTTGTTCAACTTCTCATGTCCCCTTTACCCAGCTTATGTTAAATTTACAAGGACCCATCTTTTCCCACTGTCTGTTTTATTCTTTATCCTGTTTGTTAAATGACTGATGTATGTGTTTATTTCTTCAGAAAATACAAAGACAGCACTTATTGATGCGGTTCTGAGAGTGGAGGGCAAATGTTCCTTCTGAGCTGCACAGCCAGTGCAGGGTCCCAGCAGGCTCTGCCAGATATATTTGTGACATAGGGAAGGGAGTGGGCATTCATAAAGCCTGGGCTGATACTGAGGGTGAGCTGTGATCTCAGAAATGACCGGCACCATTTCCCTGAGTTGCCAGATTGTGGTGGCTGACCGTGGGTCTGTTGGGTCTCAGCAGTGCTCAGCAGACCATGCAAAGGCTCCTGAGCGTCTCCAACTCCGTCCAGCCACCTTGCTTGCAGCAGTAGGCTATGCTCCCCAAGCCCTGGTTCTGTAGCAGGAAACAGATAATGATATTCACCCTTCTCCCAGGACTTCTTAATATTTATGGTTGTGAAATACTTACAGTAGTTTTTATTAATAGTTACCAGATGTGTCATAAGGATTAATGAATTTACGATCTGAAATGTTTAGAGCTCCTGAAATAGAGGCGACAATTGTGCAGGGAATATGGAAAAGAGGCTTAGAATGCAAATAGTTGAGCTTGGAGGGTGGAGCTGTTGTGTGTGAAGGAGCAGTGGCTCACAGAAGGTCCAGTCTGGTGTGTATCTGGTACCTTACAGTGACAGGCCGTTAAACTTGGGCCGCTTGAGTCTCACCCCACCCCCGTATGTGAACATACACAGGTTTTTGGGTACTCTGTCCATCTATCTCCTCTCAGCCTAGGTAATCCCCTTCTTGTTTCTACTTCTTTTTCTTCCCATCCAAGTTTAGGCCCTCAGGAACTCTCTGGAACCACTGAAATAATGTCTTCATCGATCCCCTCATACTGGGGCCTTCTCTTTTGAACTAGTCTCCCAAAGGAAGCATTCTCCTCACAGTCAACACTCTCAGAGCAAGCAGGAGCTGTTTGTGGACACACAAGACTTCTACACCTGCCCCCTCCAGCTTCCACCTCTGCATAGCACTGAGCCTCTTCCCCTGCTGGGGCTGCTAAAGACCCCAGGGTAGCTGTTCCTGGGGAGATACCAGTTCCCTGATGCCTCCCATGCTGCTCAGGCTGGTCCCACACAGCTACTAGGTCTAATCCCTTCTCCCCTGAACACCCTCTGCCTTAGGACCTTCCAGTCTGGGATCCTTTTCACACTCTTTATTTTAGTGATTTGGCTTACACATCCCTCCCCCCAAACAGATCACCCCTCCCTAATGAGAGAATCCAAATAGACATTGACACTTGCTGAGTCTGGAGAGTGGTTTTATACTAGAACCAGGGTTTGGTCTGTCTGTGCCCTTGGTTAATTTTTGCAGCTGTTTTGTTAGGGAGCCACTGAGTCATGATAGGGAGTTGCTGAGTCACGAGGAAGAGTGTGAGCATGTTTCTATGCTTAGTATGTCAGCAAGAGTCCATGTTTGGTGGCCACCATTCCCTCCTGCTAGGCTTCTACATATTCATATTCTCCTGCTAGGCTTCTACATATTCATATTCTCTCTCTCTCTCTCTCTCTCTCTCTCTCTCTCTCTCTCTCTCTCTAAGATTGATTTATTTTTATGTATATGAGTACAACAGAAGAAGGCATTAGATCCCATTACAGATGGTTGTGAGCCATCATGTGGTTGCTGGGAATTGAACTCAGGACCTCTGGAAGAGCAGCCAGTGCTCTTTAACTGCTGAACCATCTCTCCAGTCCCCCAGTCTTCAACATTTTTATGCCCCACCCTAATGCCATCTATTTTCAGTCAGACTTAACTAAAGAGTGGAACTTGTAGCCTGAGCATGAGGGAAAAATTTTTTACTAGGAAAATACTCTGCAAACCTTCCTGTTTGTGGGAGACTTTGGGTCTGTGGGGAAAAGAACAGAGATAGTATCAGGTCCCTTGGACTTCAAAGTGGAGTGGCAGGCACATAGAGGACTGCTCCATTTCAGTGTCAGCTGCCCTGGGTGCTGGGGGAGGTGATGCTAAGACACAGAACCTTTTTTGTGGTAAAGGCATGGAGGAGAGGTGGCTGGGGTCTTGGAGTTGAAGCTCCTCCAACTGCACAGCAGTAGCCTTACTGTTTCAGGACACCCTTGCTTGTTCATCCTCTCAAGCACACAGGCTCCTAGCTCCCCTGGTGTTTAACCAGTTTGCAGGATGAAGTGTATATCCTTTCTCTACTCTGGTCCTTCGTCGTACTCGTTTCTGCATTCTCCCCGGCACCTTCCCTGAGCCGTCCTACCGCTGTGAGTTAGAATGGGTCTATGGCAGTACTTATCTCCTAACAGTGGCCCTGGTGGCTACGGTGTCAACTTTGCCCTATGTGTGTGTTATCTGCAAATGAGGGATGGTAAGCAGTCATGCTTAGGCTTGAAGGCCCTGTGTACACAGTCAGAACTATTTGGAATTCTCAGGGCCTAGGATCCTGGGGACTAGGAGGAAATGGATGGAGGCTTATTCAGTTCAGGTTTCCACTGTCTTAGGTGCAAGTGGTCACTGAGCAACTGGCCCTAATCCTCAGCTTTTCTTTCCTGGGCTCCTTTAGTAAATCCTTCAACCTTTCCATATCAGAATGGTAAGAGAGTCAGTAGTAGAGCTGTGGCCAGCATTGGTTCCCTCCAGCTGCACAGGGGAAGTGAGGCCCACCCATGCTGTGCCTGCCCTGCCTGGGGGTTGTTCTCTAGTGCTGAGTGAGCAGAGGGAGAAAAGGGGACACCTGAAGCCAGAATTGGCAAGAGCTGGGGAGGCAGAAATGGTGGGCTCCGGGTTTCTTCCAGAGACCTTCACGCTGCTGGTCTGCCTCTGTGTCCCACTGCTGTTGATCTGATGAGTGTGGTTCCTGCCCCTCCTTCTGACTTCACGTTCTTATGCAGATCCTTAGCGTTCCTCTAACACTCCTTGAATCACTTGTCTGTAAGTCAAGTCCTCTCTGTGGTGCTTCCCCCTTTCTTCAGGCTCTTCCCCCCTCACCTGCTCTGGTGTAGGGTTTTTTTTTATAACTGGAATGTCTGCTTGAGCTTCTGCTGCCTCTCCGGTTGGCCTGGCACTGTCAGTGAGGCTTTCTGGCTCCTGGCTGCCTTCTGCTTGCTTTGTTCAGGAGTCAAGTTACCTCTCTTTCTTTTCCTAGCTCTGTTCGTTTCAGATGCCCAAGGCTGCCCCTCTGTCTTTGTGTGCTTGCTGCTCCAGCCAGAACAGCTGCCTTCTACCTCAGTTGTGCAGCCTGTGGTGGGCTCCAGGAGCCCACTTGCAGCCCAGGCTCAGGCCGACTCCCGGCTTCTACTCTGACTCAGTTACTTCGTGTAAAGACGTGTGCTCACAGTCCAGGATTGATCAGCATGTGTCTGTGACCACAGAGAAGCATGACAATTATATGTGTGTCTTGTCTCTGGCTCGGACCAAGCTTGTCTTGTGTGGTGTGGAACCCTGGTACCCTCAAGCCTTTTTGGCAGGAGTGTGTTAGAGTTCCTGAGAGTTGGGATGGTCTCCTTGTGTCTCCTGCTAGCTGTCTGCTCTGGGCCCCTCTACCCTTTGGGCCCTCACTCACTCACTTAATTGTTTCCTCAGCCCATGCCCCGAGTCTTGGTGCAGCCTACCTTCTCAGATGCCCAGGCAACAAGGACAGAGGAGGTGAGTCACCAGGTTGGGGCTGCCCCACTTGCAGAGGTGGCCCTGACACTACCTAGGATTCTTTCGTCCATACCTGCCTTTCCCTCTTTGCTTCCCACTTTAATAATTAGCTACAATGTAGGTCACTGCCTTCTCCCTGCACAGGCTCCTTGTTACAATTTGCTATTTTCAACCTGCTAATCATATGATTGCTAAAGTTTTTGGTGCTTGACTGATAATGTAGTCTGTGCTTTAATAGTCCACCGCTAGGCAGAGGGGCTTTCTATAAACAGAACTATCTTTTTCTTGTGAGTGTTTGCTTAATTCTCAGTTTTATAGTTCATCCTGGTTCATGGTATCAGCGTGAAAGGACTTAATGCTAGGCTGGGAGAGAACTGCCTCTTCTGCTCTCCCATAGCTCAGCAGCGCTTGCCATCCTGTGAACAGTAGATCTCCCTAGTCGCACCACGCCCTTAGTCTCTCAGAAGATGCCTCATCTTCATAGGGAAAGTAATATAGTCAGACAACAGCAAACAGGGTCTGATGATCTGAGGGACAGTTGACCTTTAGGTAGTGCCTCATCGTGAAAAGTCCCTTTCACTCCAGTGCCTTACTGATGGCTTAGCTCTGGGCCCCTCCACCCTTTGGGCTCTCACTCACTTACTTGTTTCCTCAGCCCGTGCCCCGAATCTTGGTGCAGCCTACCTTCTCAGATGCCCAGGCAACAAGGACAGAGGAGGTGAGTCACCAGGTTGGGGCTGCCCCACTTAACTCACTTAACCGCTGAGTTAAGCCAAGGTATCCCCTACCGTGGGAACATTGTCGGTTGTCATGTGGAGGAAATTTGACCAGAAGCAACACTCACTGGTAAGGCCATCTGTGTCTGGCCCCTGCTGCTTACCCTAGTGGCTCACAGCTTTTGGATATTCTACAGGCCGCAGATAGGTTTCAAGTAATACATTTCAGTTCCAGCCAAGTGAAACTGTTTGCGGGGTGCTGGGGGGAGCCAGAGGAAGCTGTGTCACCTTCCTGTTGCCATCTTTAGTCTACCATCACTGTACCTGGCGTGTCCCTTCCGTGGGGAACATGCACAAGCCCTTCGGCTTCCCTGGGCTTCCCTGTACGTGACTGTTTCTAGTTCCCACATACCTCTCCCACCGGTGACACAAGTGGGCATTGGAGGTGTGTTCTGTGCCGCTCCTTCATGCCACTCTGGCCCGAGTGGAACTGGAGGTGACTGGATCTTACTGATGGGTGAGTATGGAAAGGCCACAGGTCATGTCCAGCTTCTCTTGTAGCTCTGTGTATTTCCCCTGCACCCAGCAACAGCTAACTAGAGTAAGAAAGAATAAATAAAGCATGTCCAACTTTCAGAAGAAAAATGATTGAAGGATCATCTAATCTTTCAGCATATTTATGGCGATGACAGTTATTGATCTGCAGGATTGAGTAAGTTTTCAGTCAGAGCCCTATCACAAAAATGGGCTGTTAATCTCAAGAGTGCTGTGAATCCCCTCCCCCAGAAAGTGTGCCTTATGGGCAGTGAAGGCTTCTGGAAGGAAGCAGGAATGTAAGTGACAGTTCACAGGAAAGCGCATGATTTATCAAACCGCTGAGTTAAGCCAAGTAACTGGAAGAGACTTATAGATCTTAGCTACTTCCCAGTTCAAATAAATTCTAGGTTTCAAATGGAAAGTGATCATCTATAGTGTAAATATCAGGATCCATCTTTCTTCTCTGTGCAGCCTTCCATCTTTTCCCCATCCCATCTTCTCCTTCCCTAGCACCGTGGCTCCCTCAGACAGTTTCAGTTATCTAAAAGAACATCCTGTACTCACTTCCAAAACACTGGGACTAGCGGGGAGCCTACTATCACTGTGAGATCCTGGCTTTGTGTCTGTGTCTTCTGTCTGGTAACTCAGACAGTGATGTGAAAGGCCACTGGCTCTGTCCTTTCTTAGTGATGATCCGTTGGCCCATGTCCCAGAACCAGAGGCCCCCAGACCCTGATATGACATCAGCAGCCAGAAAAGTGAGCTCCTAGAGAAGGAGCCCTAGCTATAGGCTCCTGGATCCCCTCCTTGTTCCTGATGCCCAGCCTGTGCACCCCGCCACCACTGTCTGGGTCAGTGCCTCATGTGCCTGTATTGCTTGCAAAACCACTTTCAGAATGTCTGCTGAGGTCATCTTTTGGATTTTGCCAGAGAAAAGTGCTTCTCTGCTCTCTTTAGTAGGTTTTAGCCTTCCTCTGAGGACAGTGGAGGGTGAGGGCATCTGCTTATGTGGGAACAGGTACCTGAGCCAGGGAAGCTAGGATGGGCAGAGTGAGGTTTAGTGTGTGTTGCTTCCTCCTGGAGTGGGGCCCCTTGCCTCATGTAATGCCCTCCTGTGCCCACGTGCAGGGATGAGCACCTCTTTAGAAGATGAAAAAAGCAGCAGGGTCTGTGCCATTGTGCATTGTCCACTCCTCAACACAGATGCACAGCCCAGTGCTCACCTGGCATTTGGTTCCAGGGCCAAGACAAGCTCTGATGATGTTTGCTTCCGATGTGTGCTGTCCACAGCCAGGAACAGTTCCTTCCCAGGCTCAGTGTAGATCTGGTAGTGTTAGCCTCATGGGCTTTGATTTGGTGGGAAGGCCTTTCCACCTTTCCTTAGTGTGCCTTCTGTTTTCCTGCAGGCTCGACAAGGCAGCCCTGGGCCTAGTGGGGCTTTGGAGTCCATGGTGAAGATGGTGGCCCCTGCAGTAAAGATCTGTGACAAACCTGTCAAAGTGTCTTCTTCTCTATCTACCATGGTGGTTACTCAGCCCCAAGAAGGGCAGGATGGACCTCCAAGCCCCTTGAGCGAAGCTTCCAGTGGCTACTTCTCTCACAGCGTCTCCACTGCCACCCTGTCAGAAACGCTCACCTTAGGCCTGGACACCACAGGCCTTGGCAGCCAGACACCTGGATCCCCCCTTGCCCCATGTCAGGTCACCCCAGAGCCTGAGCTGGCTTTCCTCTCCTGCACGCAGAGCCATCCTCCTGTCCCAGAGGAGCCCCATGTAGCACCTGCAACTCCTACTCAAAGCACAGAGCTGGAGGTTCCCAGACCACCTCTTCTTTCTGAGCCCACATCTGCTGTGCCCACATCCCCATTCAGAATCCGGAAAGTACGGACCTCAGAGCTTAAGTCCTTCACAGGCATGCTGGGGGGTGCCTCCTCCGGAGCAGAGGATGACCTACTGGCTTCAGAAGACCCTAGCAATGCTAGGGGACAGACTCTGGGGAGGCTAGAAGTGACATCTGACTCTGAGGATGCCAGTGAAGTCCCTGAGTGGCTCAGAGAGGGAGAGTATGTTGTCGTGGGTACCAACAAGACGGGCATTGTAAGGTATATTGGACCAACTGATTTCCAGGAGGGAACATGGATTGGTGTGGAGCTGGACCTGCCTGCAGGTAAGTGGATGTGGGTGCCTGTGCTCAACATGACTTTGCTGAATGTAGAACGTGGGATGTGCTGTGTACCCCGAGCACATCAGACTCCTCGGGCCCCCTGACCCTTCATAAACCAGATGCTAGCTATCTAAACTCTCAGAATCCATCAGAGCCCCAAGGTAGTCACTGAAAACTGCTGTGGACTCAGTAATATCTTAAATATTTTTCTCTTGAGACCATGACCAGCTGTATGGTCCAGGCTGGTTTGAACTGACTTGGGCCCAGTGATCCTCCAGCTGTAGCCTGCCATTATCTGGGGCTATAAGTAGGTGCCACCATACCCAGTGTTCTTTGTAAAGTTGCACTCCAAATTCCGTTCTCCTGAGACTCCAGGACACTTAGCGGTGAGTGTGAGTGCGGTGGCTTAGGTGAGGTGAGCAGAGAGTACCGAGGCCTTGAGTCTCAGGTCAGACTGCAGAGCTCAGGGTGGGCAGGAGTCAGGGAGGCCCTAGAGAAGCGTGCGTTCAGACATCTCTGTAGACAGTGTACCAGTGCTGTTTTATCCTTTAAGAGGAGGCTCTCCTCGGGGCCAGCACTAGCCCCTTGTGGGATAAGCTAGCCTGTGGCCTCTTAGGCCCTTTTATCCTTTGTTGTAAGCACAGGCACAAACGGCTTTGTTGGGTACCCATTTCTAACCTGGGCCACATGGAACATGCTTACTGAGCTACCCTACCATCACTGTGATCTGTATTGTCTTATATTTGTCACCTCACAGGGAAATCTCACGTCCACTAACAGCTGTGCCCTGCTCAGCCTTGGGTTACAGTTAATCTGCTTTTTGTTCCCAAGTTTATTGGGGGGCTATGATCTGGGGTTGGATGGAAAGGAAACTTCTGTGCCCGGCTTCTTTCCTAACATGTGGCCAGGGTCCCTTTGTGTGGCAGTGCCATTGCAGCTCCTTCCTGTTTGTGATTGAGGAACTCTGCTGCGTAGATCTCTTCACTACTTCATTTAGGCTGCTCTGAATGTAGGCTGGGGACGGTGACATGGACACAGGGCCCCTCACTCCCTCAGTGTTGACGGTGTGAAGACAGCAGACAGTGCTGCAGGGTCAGGTGTGAGCATCATCTAGCTCCCTTTTTGAGCAAGGAGAGTTCCTTGGTCTGAGCATGGGAGGGGTGAGAATGTAAAGTCTGGATGGCAGGGGCAGGGCATCCCTGAGATGTGTGGCCCACCTGTTCCCTGCTAAAGCAACTGCTCAGGCTGCCAGTGACAGACCTGGCTCCCTGCCTTGTCTCCGGGTGCTCAGCCAGATCTAGCAGCTTGTTGGACTGCTGGGTAAACTCAAGGCTTTAAGAGGGCACCCCTAAGAACTCAGCACCAGGCCCTTGTGTCTCAACCAGACTATGGTCTCACCAGTCCATTTATCCCTGGCTGCAGACACAAGCCAGAATGACACCCTTGTCTCTGAGCCGAGTGCTTCCTGTGAAGTCACTACCTTTAAAAATAATCTGGCAGAGAATACCTTGATTTGGAACTGGTTCAAGATGTTAACTGTAGTAGAGGCTAGAAAACATTTCAAATCTGCTTTTCCCGAAGTGCAGGAATAAGTCTGTATCTGCAGTTGAACTCAAAGAGAATTAGGAAATAATTTTTAACTCATCGGCAGGAACTATGTGCTTTGTTTGCATTGCTGTGCTAGAGTCATACACGCTATGATGAGCAACATCTCCCGTTGACTTTTAATTGTGGTGAGGAGAAAATGCTAAGTGAATAAATATATTTTGATAAGAACAAGTGTGCTGAGGGGATAGAGGAGGGTGGCTGTCCCCAACACCGCATGCTCTTCAGAGACACAAAGGGTCCAGGAAGCAGAGCTGGCACAGGGGAAGGCAGGGCAGTGCACCATGCTGCTGAGGGTGGCCCAGCTTTCTGTGTGGACTAGTAGGAAAGTGGCCTCTGAGGCGTGAGGGGCCCCTGGTGCCTGCATCTGAGAGTCTTGTGTTAGTGCAGTTGGATCAGGGATTGGAAAGATCGCCCCTCACAGAGCACACAGGAGAGTAATGGGATAGGAAGACCATGTCGAGGTGGCAGGTGTGTGGGCGGGAGGACTGAGGTTAAGGCAGTGGTAGGTGTGGGAGGAGTGGTCAGGGTTCTGGAAGATGTGTAGGAGGGGGGCCATCAGGAGGAATGTCAAGGTGACAGTGTATGGCATCAGAACAGGCCACAAACACAAGTCCCTGAGTTGGAAAGGGTGGAAAACTGCCTGTCAGTGTAGGGTCACTGTTTCAGGTGATCCGGAGACACAGAGATGATAGGTGCCCTGGGGGGCCAAGCTGGGGGACAGCCACACCTGGGCTGAGCTGGGATGTGGGACATGCAGCTGGAGCCTTGTGCATTTAGGAAAGGAGCTAGTGGCCCTGGAGGAGCAGGAGCCAGCTCTGCCTTGATGGCCTCCTGTCATCCTCAGCAGGTCTGTTGCAAGGCCTCTGCTTCGCACTTAAGACCACAGGGCTATTTGCTGTCTTGGGAGGCTACTGTCCTGGGCTCTGGGCTCACTGGCTTCTGGGTTGGGTGGTGGCTTGGAGGTAGCAGCATGATGGACACAGTAAAGAAGGTGACTGTGTCTAACAAGGCTTTTCCATGATGCTTCCTTCCTTCCCTGCAGGAAAGAATGATGGCTCCATTGGTGGGAAACAGTATTTCAGGTGCAACCCTGGCTATGGGCTACTGGTGAGACCAGGCCGGGTCCACAGGGCTGCAGGCACTGGGCGCAGGCGCAGTTCAGGGCTCCAGCCTCAGGGAGCCCCAGAGTCCCGCAGGAGTGCTACCATCTCAGGCTCTGCCACCAACCTGGCTTCACTGACAGCTGCATTGGCTAAGGGAGACAGGAGCTACAAGAATCCTGAGAACCGGAAGTCCTGGGCCAGCTAGGATGCATCTCCCTTGTGAACACTAACGGGAAGGGGGAGACCTGGTTCCTCCATGGGAGCAGGGCCATGAATGCTTTTTGCACGACACGACGCAGGGATGATGGACAGTCTGGTTCCCTGCCCTCTCTGGGAATCTGGAAGCTGGACTTTCTTCCTCTACTTGGCAGTGGCAAAGGTTCCTCGGCTGTGCTCCCTGGTTAGGGTTGGAAGGTTCCAGGAGCCCAGAGACTCATGGGATGGTAGCTGGGTGGCAGGGCTGGAGCCAGCCCAGCTCCTCCTTGCCTGCTTGAGGATGTGTGTGTGGGGGGAGGGGGTTCCCAGCCAGATGTGTTGGGCTCCCCTTTCCTTATCCTGCTGACTTCACTAATGTCTTAATTTAAGCAATGATCCTAACTAGTGTCTTGCCCTCATGGACAGGACTTCTACCTGGGCCCAGCAAGCACACCAGTCGATTATCAGCCTCTGCTAACCCACCCCTCGTCCTTCTGCATGCCTCACAGGGTTTCTAGGAGGCATCTTTCTGGTGTCCCAGTGTCCTTGCACTCAGAAAGTCTTTTCTGCTGGCCATTCATTTCCTAACAGGATGCTTGAACTATATTTATTTAATTTATTTTTCCAAAAGTTAAAATATTTCACAAACCACAATCGCTGTCTGTCCTAACATGCGTGCCCAGGGCCCACCTTGTGCTTACTGGCCTCTGGCTGGCCAGAGCTGCAGCCTCTATCTTGGATAGTGGTTGCTGGAAGTAGCAGCCAGCAAATGAAGCCAGCCACCCTTGTGTTGCTTGATTGCAGACACACCATGGCTTTACTGTCACTGGAGGGAAGGCAGACCCAGGGGCTTGACATGGATCAAGCCTTCAATACCTTGTCTGGATCTGCCAGGCTTCAGAGAACTGGAGACTGTTTTGACTCTGACGATTCCTAAGCCCTGCCTGCACCCGGGGCCAGCAGCTAGGCAGGTAGTTAGTGAGTGCAGAGCTGTTTCCAGTTCCGTCTTTGGATCTGTGCTGTGGTCGTGGTGTATCCCAGGGCATTACCAATCACCTGTTCCCTGAGCCGTGTGTGGCCTGAGTCCCATGGTGTTGGTGGAGAGCTCGGTGGGCAGGTCAGAGTCACCCAGTCCCTGTTGTTCCGGCCCTGACCCACCTTCCATCTCAGGGTGTCATTACACAGGTGTCCTTGGCAGTTTGTTGTAAGTTTGACTCTCAGACTCTTGAGGAACCACAGCTAGCAAGTATTGGTAGAGGAATTGGTTCTGTGAGGACACCAGGTGGCTTCTCAGAACACCTCAGCCTCCTCTGGCCATCGTGGCCTCTCTGCTAGTATTGCTGACACTGAGTCTGGACCATGTGCATTGTCTGAATAGCCAAGTATAAACTTCACTACTGTCTGCTTGCCTAGACCTTCACCAGAGGCTTCTTAGAGTGATAGGAAGATGGGGGAGAGAGGGAGCGACTCTTCCTGTCACAGGCACAGACTCTGCCTGCACTCCAGCCTGGGAGTTGAGTGTTATTCTGCTCCTCCCCACGATCTACCAAGAGAGACCTGCCTCTGTTCCATTCTTGAACAGCACAGATGTCTGGAGCTGCCAGCTATAGGCAGGCACCAATTAGATAACTCCTCTTCCTCAGTTGGCATTTTGGGGATACCCACCAGGTGAGTTAGCACTGCCAATCCTGCCTGGCCCACTCTCATGGAAGCACACACCACTTTTGATTGTGTGCCAGTTAGAGTTTTTTTCCTTTCAGCGTACACAATGTCCCCTAGAGAGCAGTCATCATTCCCCAAAGGGACCAGAGTACCCTCCTCTAGGATGGCCATGCAGTGGGTGCTAGGGAGAGAAGTCCCTGTAGGTGTTAAAGCCAGTGGTGTTAATGCTGTGGGAAGGGACATTGTGGTCACCTGTCCCTTGGATGGCGTAAAACAGGATGTAAAGGTTACTATTGACTTCATCTTGTTATCCAGAGTTCTCAGGAGCACTGAAAGTCCTGAGGGATCTCATTTGGCCAGCTGTTATCCCGTGGTTCTGGGACCATCTTCTCTCCCCAGCCTCCGCTTTCCTCCCTGCTCCTTGGACCTGAGGTTCCCCACCCTTTCTACTCCCAGGTGGCCTAAGAATTGCCCCTGCCTCTGAAAAGTAGTACTATTTCCACAGAGCCTTGCAGGATACTCTTCATGTGAAGTGCTCCAGCTTCATAGGCAATTGGCCAAAGCACATAGCATCCTCCAGGATGGCTGTGCCCATGGCCTCCAGTGGTTGGGGCTGGGGCCCAGCTTTGGGTGTGTTCTGTAAGCGCAGTCTACCTGCACAGAAGGCTCTGTTCCCACACACCTTGGTGCTCAATGTGGATGGATCTTCGGGGGTCTCATGGCACACATGGCAAGTGTGTTAGAAGTTTGTCCTCATGGGTGTTATGAGCTGGTCCTGACCCTGTGTGCTTGTCTGCCATGAGCGCAGGGAAGTGACCTTGGGAAAGCTGGCACTTTGGGGTGGGTCTGAAGAGATGGGGCTCAAGTGCATGTGGGCCTTCAGGGATTGCTGTGCCAGTACTGCACTATGACCTTCATGTCCCCTGTGGGCTGGATGAAGACCATGAGCTGTGTTCTTCCTGGGCCCTCATGCTAGATGAGGCCAGACAGGCCAGCTGCAGCCTCAGCCCTCTACTTCCTGCCTTTTGGAGCAGACTAACACTAACTTGAGCTGGAAGTGATGTATAGGGGTCATGGTTGTTAAAATGTCTGGTAGTAGGGGGTAGGTGGTGGGTGTGCGGTTGTGTCCCAGGTGCCCTGGTCTAAGGGACAGAGGGCCAGTGTTTCTGGGCTGTGTTTAGTGACATGGCCTGAGGAGTTGCAGAGGTATAGATGGTGTTTCCATGGTTCCAGTTTTCTTCACATATCATGCCTTAGAGGTTCTGTGTGGGAAGCAGGAGAGTGGCTCATGTAGCATTCACTTGTCTGTCCAAGCTGCCTTTGCTACACGTTGCCCATGAAGGGTGACCTGAAGCTTCTAGTGCCTCAAGGCCCAGGCCAATTCAGGTCAGAGACCATAGGGCCATCTCTAGTGCCTTCCCTGGGACCAGTGTCTAGTGCTTCCAGTCCCAGACACTTCCCAAACCATCTCTTAGTCTATACGGTGCCTTCCTGTTGTGCTATGAACTCATGCTATGTTGGGAAAGTTGGGAAAAGCACGGGTGTATGGATTGTGTAAATATGAGCACACATGTGATGTTGATTACAGGATTACAGTGATTTGGTGCATGTTAAATGGGAATTAAAAATCCAAAGACCCTGTAATGAATAGTAAAGATGATTTATGTTGTATGAGGAATCAGACTATTGTAATTTTGTACCATACATGCCTTTCCATCAAGTGACCAACAGCTTCTAAATAAATCCAGGTGACTTCTTGCTTATGTCCGAGGTCAGTCTTTACTGTTCTTCCCTATCCTCACCCTGGGCTTCAACTTACTACACTGTCCCTTGGTGGTGGTCCTAGGGCTTCCAGAGAGCAGCAGGCTCCAGAGCACAGACTTCAGTGAGCCCTAGACGTGGATCAAAGATCCTGGGAATCCCCATTGGCATCATGGCCTGTCTCCAATCTCTTACTCATTTCAGACCCTTCCTTATAGAAGCCAGGCAGCAGGAGAAATTCCTGGGGGACCCAGACTAGAAATAAGTGGAGCTTCAGGGCTAGCTAAGAGCAGGGGTGTGTGTGCGTGTGCGTGTAGGCAGGGTTTTAAGCTATGATTGATACAGGCCCTAACTAGAGAGCAAAAGTCTTTCTACTGCTGTACATAGATATACCTTGAGCAGCGGTTCTCAACCTTCCTAATGCTGCAACCCTTTAATACAGTTCCTCATGTTGTGGTGACCCCCAACTATTTTGTGACTGTTGGCACTTCTTAACTGTAATATTGCTACTATTTTGAATCATGATGTAAATATTTGTGTTTTCCAATGGTCTTAGGTGACCCCCCTGAAAGGGTGAAGACCCACAGGTTGAGAACCACTGCCTGGGAACAAGGTGTTTTTGAAAGAGTGATAAGTTAGGGCTATGGAACCTCACTTTAGGCCTGCCTACCTGGAAGCCTGCCCTTTCTGGTTTTGTGTTAGGGAAGTGACCTCCTCTGTCACCCATGGGGCCCTACTCTTTGCCACTCTCTACAGTAAAGCATTGTTTCCAGAGTACTGGACTCACGTTCTTCCCCCTGCACCAATCATCCTTCTGCCTTTGTCTCATAAATAAAATAGCCTGAGAATGCTGGGTCAAGGGCACCTGGAAGCCCAAGCGGAGGTGACCATCAGCCATAGGCAGCTTCTGTCTACACAGGACTTGTTTGTATTCTCAAGTGCAGCAGTTATTCTCAGAGATAAGCCCTGCCAAACAGAGACAAAAAACGTGGCAGCCAGGAGCAGTCTCTTGAGATATGAGGCAGGATTTTGAATGGAACTGATCCAGCAGCAGGGGTGGGGGTGGGGATACCATCTTTTTCAGACTGCAGTTACCTGGCAGCCCCAGGAGAGGGCTGGTCTGTACCAAGCCCTGGAACGGGCTGTGGTGGGTGTCACACTTGATTCACTCTTTGCTTGCTGAGTGACTCAAGGAATGAGGGCACTGATTCTGGGCCTGGGCTCCCGCTCCTTTAAGAGGCTCAGGATGGGCAGGCTGCAGCAGGAAATGGAGAAAGCAAAAGCAAGCTACAGAACCTTAAGCTTGGCTGTGGTCCTGGGGAGGAGCCTTACCAGATGCGCCCCCCACTCACCCCCCACCCCCACCCCTTGGGGGCAGGGGTTCTGCTCAGGGTTTAGAGCTGTTATCTCTCAGCTCCCTTGTTCCTTTGGAAAGTCTGAAAGGCTGAGCTGGGGCCTGGGCATTTGCCTAGAATGTGGTCCCTATAACTGCAAAACCAAAACAAACTAGAAACTGCACAAGGGAGGGTGTACAGAACAGACCCTGTGTCCACTTTGGCCAACTGAGCACAAACACCACTCCCATGAATTATCTGGATCCAAAGAAATCCCGGAGAGACTTTGCTCAGTTATACATTTTATTCTCTAATAGGTACAATACTAAAATAAACACAAATTAAAAAAAAGTTTTATTAAAACAAAACTGTACAAAAAAGCAGTATACTACATTTTAATTACAGAACAGTCTACTGTCCAAAAGGCACTAATCCAGAATAGGAGATACAATGAAACAGGACTCATTGAACTATTTAATCAATACAGTAGAGCGCTTGTTTGACCATTTACATCGAGAAACAAGGGCTTCTTGCTACAGTCATCACACATTGTTAGAATCTGAGTCCTACTGGGAAGGTGCAGTATCACTCCCTAGAGCAGGCTCCACCAGGGGCCAGGAGGGGGCTGGGAGGGCGTGGGCAGCAGTGGGTACCCAAGCTTGTCTTGGCCTCTGGTGGGTTGGTTCTGGCCATGATTGGCAGCCATTCTAACCCCTCTCCTGTTTAGCACCGGCAAAGTGGGTTCTGAGATGCTCCAGGTAAAGAATTGGACCTCTGGTGACAGCTCCGATAGGAGAGGCATCTGGTAACCCTGTCTGAAAAGGCAGCAGCTACCTGGGAGACATGGCCCAGTGGTAGCCAGGGGGCTGCGAGCTATGCCAGGTAGAGCCACCTGGGCAATGGAAAGAAGTCTCCCCTTGCTCCCTGGGTCTGTGAGTATCCAACGATCTTGTCTGGGAAATTGGTTTCTAAAAAGGGAGTTTGCTTCCCAGAGACAAGTCAGAATGCCATACCATGCCTGGCCTCAGGGGTGCAAACCTGCTCCCCTGCCTGTTAGGTGGCCATACAGCTCCCTGGGCCCCAGCGTTATTAGCACGGACTCTGGCCTAAGGAAGAAGGATACTGCAGCTTTCCAAACAGTGTCATACACAGAGAAGACAAAGACAGGCATCTGATGTTAACAAAAATAAGTAACAAAGAAATGGGGTCAAACCAAATCTCTTCTCACAGCGCCCTATACTACACCCTCCTTCTGCTTAGCAGAAAACTGTACGTACACAAAAATACAAATACACAATTTTGTAGAACAGTCTGATTTTTAATATATTTATATATATTTATATTTATACGAGTGGCAGGTTAGTTCATTATATAGAGCTTTTTGCACTTTTGGCTCATATGCAACAAGGCTTATAAGTTCAGCTTTAGCTTTCATTCAGATTTTATAGCTTTTGAACAAATTTTTCACATTTAAAGCAGCATCCAATTTGCACTAGGAGTCTGTGGTGATTATGGGGAAAGATGGGGTCAAGAGGTTATGGGAGTGGGCGGTATACATTCCAGTGTGTGTGGCATGTAAGGAGGATTCCATGTGGACAGAGCTTGCCATGATGACCCCTTGAGGTAGACTGAACACCTTACAGCAGACTCAGACACAGGTGTGATTCACCCTCAGGGACACATGGCACACAAGATGGGGACAGAGACCAGAGGAGACACCAAAGGGAAACACAGAGACTAAGACACAACAGCCAAGGCCAGGAGGGCGCCCTGCCCCCTCCCCGACTCATCTGGCAGGATCCTACACCGCCCGTTAGGCTGAATACCTGCAGGCAACCTCAAGACATCTGGTCCCTGGTGTCTGGTCAAAACATGGAAGCCTGCTTTCCACTTCCCTGCTGGCCATGCCAGCTTGTTCCCAGACCCACAGTGAGCTACACACGCTGCACCTCAGCAGGCATGCATTCGGCTCTTGATAGAATGTTCAAGTCCAGTCAGGACCCAGCATCCTGGCCCCCCTGATGCTCTGACTCAAAGCTGTCGTCCCTCAATTTGCATCCAGTTGACATTCCTCTATTACACCGGCCAGACAGGTACTTGGTAGGTAGACCATGGACGCTGCGTCTAGAGGGTGACACATTCCTCAGGGGCAGCATGGTTTTGCATGCTCCACAGCCTCCCTTTTGCCACTCACCCTCTGCTTTCACCTCTCTAGATAAGGCAGAGTCACCCGCACCGTTTTACGCAAATGCCAAGGGTCTGCATTACTCCACTGTCTGAACAAAAATCCTGGATTAATGAAAATAAGGTGCCAGTGTAATGGATTGTTTCTTTCTACTTGTTACTGCTTACCAACTGAGCACAGCACAGTCAATGGCCTGTCCTATGCCCCATGTAAATAAAGGCCCACATCTAGCTCACACTTTCATTATTCCCCCAAAGAAACAGTCTCTCACTCATTTTAAAGAATGTGCATTGGATCTTACTACGACTCTACTGCTGATGGCCTTCGGCTCCTCAGTATCTGGGCTGTGGATGCAGTCAGGGCTCCAGTACACACAGGTTTATCAGCCATGAGCCCTGCCTGCTGGCCCTCTTAGAGCTGGAAATGGCCCCAAGTGCTGACTGATGGAACTTTGCTCAGAGTCTCTGGCCTGTTTTTCACTCAGTGACCACTGAGTTCTAGCTAAGTAGATTCCTTAAAACTCCCTCTGCTCCAAGACCACAGTCATATCAACAGAAGGAACACAGGAAACAGTGACAAAGCCAACCCTCTCCCCTTGCTTGCCCTTGTGACCATTCTGCCTGCAGAATGGCAGGGATGCTGGGTTGGGGAGTGGGGACGTGCATAACACCTGCCCTGAAGCAGGATGCATGGTGGGAAGGACAGGGCACTGGCCAACTCTCAGGCAGGTCCCAGAGGTCTGTAACTTGCTTAGGCACTTAAACATAAATGAGAAGTTTGTTTTAGAAGGTACTGCAGACCCAACCTAACCATGGCCCCGGAGGGGAGGCTGAGCCCATGGGGAGATTGGAGAAGGCTGTAGGCTCTTCCAGGGGAGACAATTGCCACAGTCTTGGCACCTTCCAGCCAGTGAAGTTATGTGGTGGCTCAGGGGCCAGTTTGGCATCTGTGGTCCCTGATCTGCACTGAATGAGGTGCAGACTGCCCTGACACACTGTTTAGGGTCATTGTGAGGAACCACTAAGAAGAGAGCTTTCAGGGTGGTACTGTGGTAGAACCAAAGAGCATAAAGGAGAAAAAGCTTGCCAGAATGGCCAAGTGCTTGGAAAGAAAGAGCTCTACCCACCCTGAGAACTTTGGTTTTGTTTGTCTGGTGCCCATTTTCGGAGATGAGTGATGAGATCTCCACTGCTTTCAATACAGTCAATGTGGGCATCAAGGCGAATGATGAAGGATGCTTTCTGAAAGCAGCCACAAGTGCTCACCTCCACTAAGCACACATCACACACATCACACACACACACACACACACACACACACACACACACACACACACAC
>NW_021621022.1:3894032-3940208 GCF_004785775.1 Grammomys surdaster
CACACACACACACACACACACACACACACACACACACACACACACACACACACCCTCCCGCCTGCAGATGGGTGGCTGCTGTCTGCATTCAGACAGCTCTAATGCCATTTGGTTTTCTAGTCTAATGGCCTCGGCGAGCCGTGGAGTGCACAGATGGCCTCACAGGTTTAGGCTGGGCTCTTAATTCCAGGAAAGCAAAATGGGAGGGGTTTCTAGGCTAAGGATGCTACAAACAAGACTGGAGAGATTCAACCTGGAAGTGCTGGGAAGAGAAGTTCTTGCGGTAACATCAAACCTTCACACAAGTCCCTGGGACTGGTCTCTGTCTTGAGCCCTGGGAGGTGACAGGCACTGATTTCATCCCACAATTTCCATGGCACCTTTGGCCACCAACAAAGATGCAAAATTTTGATTATACCAAAATAAAAGGCACCCATACTCTTTTTTTGTTCAAACCAAGGTGTTTGGGGCAAAATGAAGACAGTATTAAGACCCCGTTGGCCATTTAGAGTCACACAGCATCAGCAGTCCTAGAAGCCAGCCTGCCAAGCCCTTCGGCCTTGCTCCTCAGGTGCATTTCATTCTCTTGGACTTTAAGACTACTCATGATGTGTCAGATCAAAAGAGGACAGTGACCTAGCCAACTCTCAGAGAACCTAATTTTGTAAAAAAAAAAGGAGCTAGGAAGGAAGATGTGTGGGGGTGGGAGTGGGGTGACGGAGTGTAGCAGGTCATTTGGAAGATGTCCCTTGTTTGGTGTCACTGACCAGCAGTCATTAACTCTGAGGCAGCTTGCTCCTCATTTTTTGGACTCTGGATATTAAAAAGTTTTATTCTAGGCCTTAATTTGAATGTCTTCAAGAAACTGCTACTTATTAGCCAATCAGTGTTGATAAGGAAAGGGGCGAGGAAGCCATGGCAGGGTCACGCTAATACCAGAGCACCAGAATCTCAGGCTCCACAATGCCTCCACTTCCTTTCTATGGTAGAGGGACAGCAGAGTTTGTACAAGGGTTCAGCACAAACCCTCGGAACTCAAGCAGGGTGCCTTCGAGACCCAAGAGCTAAGCGCTGCAAGAACAGAGAAGAGCAGGCTTCGCGGAAGCCACTGCAGGGTGGTGGGGAGGGCTGGGGCCCAGCACTCCACAGTGACGCACTGCCTGAGGACTCAACTGCAGAGATGACACTGAAAATGGCTGTGGCACTGGGATGACCCTGTGCGCCTGAGAACAGCAAGCCGGTTGGCAGTGACTCAGCACAGTAAGACTACACATTCCCAAATACCAGTATCTAGATTCTTACAACAATCATTCTGGGGTTTTTCCTGGAAGGAAGGAAGGAAGGAAGGAAGGAAGGGAGGGAGGGAGGGAAGGAGGGAGGGAGGGAGGGAGGAAGGAAGGAAGGAAGGAAGGTAGGTTATTCTGAGGCAAGTACCACCTACACTGTCCTTGACTGCTGAGCTGGTTTTGTGTTTTGAGGTGGGGGTATCTGTGATGTACAGGAATATTTACCGGGCGGGGTGTTTTTAATCAGAGTGATCTCCTTGAGCACCCTGGCAGATGAGGTTAGGAACTTCTAGCTCATGCCAATTCCGTTCCCTTGAATGCTCATAGGTAATTGTAATGTTTCGCTGCTGTGAGGTACATGTCACACAAATCACAAAATTAGCTCAACCAGTGACTTTTTGGAATGGAATCAGAAGCAGACCTGAACCTCTAATGGACACAGCAGTTGCTCAGCAGCTGGGAAAGTAAGAAGTGCTGTAAGTCGGACATCCACATCAAGGCTGACAAGTCCCAAGGACCACACCTCTGACCTGCGGGCATGGGGAGGGGCCACAAGGTAACTTATAGAGGCAGCAGTAATGTAATGGCCATCTTCCCAGGACCACCTTCCTGACACAGACACCTGCTGTCCATTTCACTGTAGGTATTCCAGAGGAATTGAACTGAAGCATCCCCAGGAATAGAAACGCTCCCTCACCTCTCTGTGCATCTGTGTGCTGAGGGAAGAGGGCTCTCTAGACCTCTCTAGGCTTATACTCAACCTCAGCCTTTCCATATACCAGAGCTGGAAGCAGCATGTTGGTGAGTGTTCTGGGTGAGAGGAGACACCTATAGAAAGGGTGAAGACAGGCATGCACACACACACACTCGGCTACTAACTAATCCCAGTGTCCAGCCTGAAAAAGACGGGGCTCTTAAACTCAAGTAAGCCTCACCTGAGTCTTGAGCCTCACAGGCAGAAGAGCTCATAAAAGGCCACTTAGCACTGGAAGCTGCTGGCATTCCGGTGGACCCTTCTGACGTTCTAATTGAATCAAGGCTCCTGCAAAGGGTGACTAGAAAAAAAAGAAAAAGTCCAAACTAAGCATCAGCTGGAGAAGGGCTAGTGAGTTCTGCAGTTCCTAGTCAGGAGGACACTACAGGCTATGAGGATTATATGATGCCCACCTGAAGGCACAGGTGCATAAAGGAAAACTAACTGGGGGACAGAGAACATGGCTTCAGAAGAGCCAGGAACCCACACTGACAGCAGAATAGCTGTAGGAGGCCTGTGTTGGCTGAACAAGCCAGATGTGAGTGAGCTGGGGCATGTGCACTGGAGTCCACGCATTCCCATGTGAGGTCGATGTGTGTGTGTGTGTTCCTGTCATGTTGTCTGTTCTAGGTCATATGGTCCCATAAGGAAAACACAACTCAACTGTAGACTTCCATGCAGCAAATACTTTCTGATGGTTGTGGCAGTGGAAATAATCAAGTTTCCAAGGAAAAGCCTGAAAATCCCAGGAAGCCCAGTTAAGCAGCAAGTGTCCCCAGGAAAGTGTCTGGCTGTCACGGAAAGGGTGGGGACCAGGAGGCTCTGCCAGAGGCTGCCTCAGTCTGAGATACTGACTAGTTTTGGGCCAAAGTAGAATAAGTTGAAACTGGACACAAGAGGTTTAAGAGGATTTGGAAGTCAGATGCAGCAGTAAGCAAAGCCTTCCATTCTGGACCTGATTCCCAATGCTCTGTCACTCGGGTGAGAGAGGGATCCCATATCATGAGTTTGGTTTACTGAGCTGCTGTTCCAAATGTTCTCAGGAGTGTCAGTGCTCAGAGGGGATGGGGACGGCTCTGCTATTCTCAATCACATAAAGGACAGACCTCCTCTTAATTATGACCATGCCAATCTACACCCTGCTAAAACAGCTAATTACATGTCAGGAGGACACTCAGTCATCCGGAACAATTGCCATTATACTTTTATATATTCATTCTATGCCATTCCCCCTCAATTACCATGGTTACAATTTGAAAAAAGACTCTGCCAAACCTTCATTTGATCACAGCACAGCATCGTGAATCTGTGAGTTAATTATGGCTGTATGGAGCCAGTCTTACTTAAAGAGAGGAACCATGGACATGCAGTCAGGGGAGCTGGCCTCCTGGGCATTCTAAGTGGGGCATCAAGCTCCCCAACAGCAGTGCTTGGAGCTGTACATCCTGAAGATTGGCCACAGAAAGGGCTTGGCAGCCAAGGATGGCAGCAAAGTTCCCCTGCTACCTAGTGGGAAGCCCCGCCAGTGGAGAAGGCATTCACATCTCACTGAAGTTGGACCACCTAGATTTAGTTTTGCCTGGATGCCAAGACTGGTAATGCAGCTTGGGGACATTTCCATCGGGAATCACAAGGCAACCAGCAGGTTGGAAAGCTGAACCTTCCTTCATTCTTCTGTCAGTCTTGTCCTCTCTTGGTTAAGGAAGAAAACTAGTGTTGTGAGGGTTTGGGTGGCTCAGGTTGCTGACTGTTCTTTTTTTCTCTTTACTCCCCCCCACCCCCACCCCCCACACACGGTGTAATGAAGTATCTACAGAGACTTCTCAATTCCCAAACTCCCAGCTTCTCCCAGTCCATAGATAATGCACAAAGCTTCCTTTGAAGCATGCCAGTCCTATATGTGGCCATAAGAAGTAGTGTCTCCCATTAAGTTTAGGAACAAATGGCACTGAGAAAGTCTTTTAGAACGTACTCTATGAGAGTTTGCAAGCAGAACACTGACTTTATGATGTGATGGGCCTCAAAGCCCTCCCTACGGCCTTCGTATGTCAGTTCCCTAGTGCAACAAGGAAATCACCCTGCCATCTTTGAAATGGAGGAGTGTAATGAAAGAAGCTATGTAGGACAGAGCATCTGTTCTGACCACATGCTACCATGAAAGCCTTAGAAAGCGCTGGCCATGTGTGGTTGCCTCCCTGCAAAGCTTTGCACTGTTGTCGGGTGCCCACTGTTAACAGTGTCACAAACGATAGGGAGACAAAGGAAAAGGATTTTCACAGCCACAGTGCAGCTTGTTAACTCCAGCATGGCTGATAACCGGTGGCCCAGTCCTGAGTAAACACATTTGCAATGCACCGAGCACACAAAGGAGTGCTGGACATGTGCAGTTCCTACCCCTGCCCCAGTACATTCCCACCCAGCCCCACTCACACACACACAGCAGGACCGGTCGATGTGCCCAACCTTCACTTTTAAAAAAATAAATTCGGCTCAGTCATGCTGTCCGTGGAGTTGTCTAGTCTCAGTATCGCCTCAATAAACACAGTAGTAAAACAGCTAATAATCATAGCAAGAGGATGACGTCACAGAGATGGAGAGACAGATGCTCATGCAGGAGACAGACAACCACTGAGCAGGAGACCACAACCACACAAGAAGTTATTGCCTAAGAACTTGGTGAGGCCATTCTCTGAGCACAAGAGGAAGAAAGCTCTGGGCTAGAGCAAAGCTGGTTAGATGAAGTGCTGCTTCTAACCCTTCTAACCCTTCTTGAACCCAGGGAGAGAAAGGACTTGAAGGGAACACTTTTAGGGCAGGATAGAGAAGTCATTGTGGGAAGGGATTATTGTCACTGTGTAGACAAAGATAACAGGCTTAGCAGATGGAACCTTGGCTGCCTGTCACAGGAAGGAGGGCCTGTGCTCACAGAGGACTAGCACTAGCCCACTAAGCCTCTGCTCAGAGGAGAGAAAATGTCCAGCGATGGTCAGCTCAAGACAAAGCTGCAGTGCTGAGACACAGAATGGGAGAGAAGCCATGTGGAGATGAGCAGAGTGCTGGGAGCATCCTGATGGAACAGCATCTACTGGAGCTGGTGCCTGATGACTGGTCTGTAAGAGGAGTTTAAAGCAAGAGTTCCTAAAGCCAGAGAGAAGGGAGACGACTATATCAGCTTTCTATGTACCATCCCCATGAGGTAAAAACATTCCCAGATGTCTGCTCCTAAAATAATGGGTGTGGTGAGTGACAAACCTCCCAGGAACCAGAGTTCTGGAGCAGAGAACAGTAGTCCAAGCAGGCTCCCAGTGCACTCCTCTTTCTAAAGTCACCTACTGAGCTGGAGTGACACAGGCTGTCTGCCTCCTCATCCCAGGTTCTCTCCTCCTGTAACCTGCCTTATTGGGTGTTCAACACAAACATGCCTGCTGTGAACTCAAGTGTCTTCTGGGTCTGAGGGCCCTGCATAGTCATGCAGGAGAGCACTGTACTGCTCTTCCTGGCTGCAACTGTCTCAGACAGGCAAGAATATCTTAAGATGGTCCTTTGTTAACAGGTTGCCATGCTAGCCAGGCAGTGGTGGCGCACGCCTTTAGTCCCAGCACTTGGGAGGCAGAGGCAGGTGGATTTCTGAGTTCCAGTCCAGCCTGGTCTACAGAGTGAGTTCCAGGACAGCCAGGGCTATAAGAAACAAAACAAAACAAAAAACAAACAAACAAACAAACAAACAATCCAAAAAACAGGTCGCCATGCAAGGTACCAGAAGGTGGGAAATGACCTTCCTATCCAGCAACAGTGATTCTTAAATAAACATCACCGTACAGTCTACGAACGCCTGCTCCCCTTCCCTCCTCCTTCCAGTAGTCACTGGTGGAGAAGGTACTACCTAAAAGAGCTCTGGGACCACAAGAAATACAGAAGGGGATGAGAACATAGACAGGGAAAGCAAGGAGCACAAAGAATAAGTCTGACTGTGGATGTTCTGTGGCTATTCCAAGAGCTCAGGAACCAAGACTCAAAAGTAGAATCAAACCTGGTGACCTTGGGAAAACTGACTGATGGTAGATTTTGAAACTCCATCCCAAAGAAGCAAACTCCTACTGTAGGTGAGATAGCAAAAGCTCTGTATAAGGCTGTGAGTCTGTGGGCTCTCAGCACAGGGCCAGGCTCCATGGAATATGGTCTTGAGTACCACCACACTGGCACGCAAGGCTGGCACTGCCTGTACCAGCCAGGGCTTGGTATCCTTTGCTGCACTGCTCTCTAAAAGGCCCTAGGATGACAGAACACTTTGCTCTTCTGCTGCAGTCAGTGTTCCCTTAGAGACTGGAGCTGTCTTAACAGCTGGAGCCTGTTCCTTTAAGAAGGCAAGTGAGAACAAACAACACAAGCAGCCACACCATAAAGAAGCTGTCAATCATCATAATCTCATGGCAAATCATGGATGTGGCTTGTCAGAAAAATACACCCCTCCTCCCCCGTTCTTTCTGATTCAACTGAGAATAAACAGACAAAACTCTACCAAAATGGATAGACATAATAGGAATATTCTTTCCAAGTAAACAAAAGGAAAGAAAGAAGGCAATGCAATCTCCTAAGTGAAACAAACAAAAATCAAATAAACCATGCAAGATGCTGTAGGTGTGGGGGGCTCGTTCCTGAGAATAAGAAATGCTACTCTTAAATTTGTGGGTTCAAGTAATACAGTAAGAGAAGATGGCTCCATTCGACTTCAGTTCTCAGAGCTGGGAAAAATGCAGGTGTTTCCCCCTGAAGTCTACTGACAGGAGCAGGGCCAAGCCCTACCTAGTGCTCTTCAAAGTCACAGACGTAGGTGGGGTAGCATTCTCAGCCCCTCAATAACGACTTGACTCCTCACATTCCTGTAACCAAGACTTATACCTAAGGGATAATCCAGACAGAGTGTGCTCTGGTAAGACCAGCTAAATAAACACTGCGGATACCGAGGATCAGGCCAGCACACAGGGGAACGTGAGGAGGGTCAGCATGGACTCTCACAACAGTTTTGAAGTTGAACACACTTGGTGAGGAAGCAGGGGGTGAGGAGATGGCACCTACTTTCTATCTTAGAGATTGGTTCAGGCAATGGACAAACAGATGGAAGCCTGCTCAAAGGCCCACTCCACACTGCCCTCTAAGCAAGGCTTCTTCAGACACAACAGAGGGGAGATGGGAGGAGGCAGAAAAAGATCAGCCTCTCTCAGCACACACTGCACCAACTCACTGAAGGCTGTTTCCTCTTACCCACAGTGACAGTGTGCTATTTAATCAGGGCTCCAGGAGATCATTTTCACACAAGGCCAGCAGATGTAATTTTCTTTGATGCATGAATGGTTCATCATTTTGCTACTAGATGACAAGGTGACCACAGGGTGACTTTATAACGCAACTTCACTGTTTGGTATTTTGAGTTCTCAAAATGAAAAAAGATTTATCAAATATAAATATCTTTAAAAAGTAACAAAAGTGCTACATATGTGATCAAGGAAAAAATTCCATTAGTTACTGCCGCTTAAAGTAGATTAAACTACAACTATTACCGCTTCCATTATCAATATGGCTTCCAATTATTAAATAAATTGCCTGTAGCAATATAGCTTTTACACCTCCACAAGGACAGGAAAAGGGAACACAGCAGAGACATCCTGCTGTCCCACACGCTCATGATGTAGGTGGTAAACATCCCCTGCTTTTCCTGCCCCTAGCTAGGCAAGGATCTCCATCTGTGGCAGTCAAGTTGCCCCTGCAGAGTCCTAGCAACTCTGGGTGGGCTTCAGGTGACAGGTACAAAGCCTGCTCTCTCACTCACTCTGGACCTCAGCACTATCCTTTTTGATAGCAGGGAGGGGGCACCAACAGGAGGCAAAGCAACTTCCAAGGTAACTCCAGCACTTTCCCAGGCAGGCGCTGGTACCGCACTGTGGAATGTATAGCGGCTCTGAGAACTGGGCTCAGCATCCATCTGACATTCAGCTCATGCTTTTCCCTACTGCTCTCAAGCTGGGCTTTCCTTTTCAGAACTTGGTTTTTGTCCTTTTTGTTTTAGAATCGTGGTCCCAAAGGCAGAAGGCAGTATATTATCTACTAGGTCACATAACTTGTAAGAGAGAAGGATGTCTGTGTCGGGCATGTTAGCATTAACCAAGACCTGAGCTTGGGATTCCAATGACAGTCTTAACACAGCACCCAAAGAAGTAGAGCCTGGCCACACTGGGACTAGGAGGCACGGCTTATTGCAGCTGAATCAGTGAGTCTCACGCCGAGGCGGGGCTTTAGTGTCCCTTGTGCTCCGCTCCATGAATACTTCCCAGATGGTGTCTGTCGGCCCTGGGCCACTACCTCAGCCTGCATCCTATCAGTCTTAGGGCAGGGACGGGGTACAGCCTAGTGTTACAGGAATCTAAAGGTACCCAAGATTTTACACAGAGCCTAATATTTGAGAACTGAGGGTTATCTAAATACCTGGAAGCACTTTCTCGGAATGCTAAGACGGAGCAGCGAGATTTTTTTTTAGCCTCAGGGGCTGGGAGAGGGAAGTTTGTTTGTTTGCTTCTTACTTACTGGAATTTTAATACTGAGAGAGTATATGCAAAGGCTGAGGGCACCATGCCATCTTCACAGAACAAGACCCTAATGGCTACCTGACATACAAGAAACTGTAAGTTATACTGTAAGAACACATGTTAAGGACCGAGGAAAGTCTGCTAAGGTGCTACGTCTAAACTAAGTTAACTGTTTAACTCCCTGATCAGTCATCATCCAGGGCCTCTGTCTTGATTTCATTGGCTCCCTGCCGGGCCAATGCCAAGATAGTGTGGTTGACGGCGGCCATCTCCACAGCTAACGAGATGGGATCTTGGTGGTCACTATGGCTGGTGCTGTCATCCTAGACGTGTGGAGATAAGAAAGGAGCGTTATTTGTCGGCTGGCAACAATCTCAAGCTCACAGAAAGGCATGCGGGGGTGCCGTGCGGGGGACAGAGCATCTGTGGAGAAAATGGCTGAGTGCATCTCATGGTGGAGGTGAACTGTATTTAAGTAGACACTGAATGGACACAGGTCCAGACACTTTCCATGTTTTTGTGACTCAACAAATAAAAAGGACTTAGATGATTTGTTTTGTTCCTTTTTCACACAGTATTTATTCTATCAAAAATTGCTAGTGCTGATCAAACCTGAAGTGATTAAAATAAATAATCTGGATTTTTCTGCTTGCCACAGATACAACAGTAATCACTGAACCCAACCTAGTGCATTCCTAAATCCACAAAGCTACAGGGATCAAGGGTGTGTCCCTGCTGGGAACAGTAGAGGAAATGTAGAACAAGCACCTGTACTTTACAGATGAGGGACGGGTCCTCAGTCACACCAGTCGCAAGTGCAGTGTCCGACTTAGAGCTAAGGGAAGCTTTCCACCCTCTAAGCGACACACAGTAAACAGCTGCTGATGAGCCTAGGGCCACATGCCTGTGACCCCAGTACTCCCAGGCTGAGGCAAGAGACTGACTGCAAGTTCCAAAACCGAACAAAGCAAACCCAGACGACTGAGGAATAAAGCTGGGAAGGAGGCTGTCCTTGCAGGTGTGCTGGGCACTGAAGGCCAGCACAGATAAGGGGTGTTTCTCACCTATCACATCTTCAGGGGACTCTGTACCAAAGAGCTTTGGAAAGAGTAAATCCCTTGGGGGAAAAAGCATGTGATGTGCTGCCCTCAGGGCATCTGCAAAAAAAGATGGAAATAATCCATCTATGTGGGTTTGCTGAAAAATAACGGGAATGTTTCCAGAAAGAAACAGCACTCTCCCGAGCCAAGGGTGGAGCTGTGCTTGGAGGACTGAGTCTCTTGGGGGGTAATCTGCTGGGACACATGGGTGCTACTGTTCGTTCTGGCTTTTAGACATTAGCCTTTAGGATTTAAGAAGGAAGCTGCAGAGAATCACACCCCCTGCTAGAGTAGTGGACACATGAAGCCAATGAAAACGGAGAGAATGAAGACCATGGCAGCTGAGGACAAGGAAACTGCCAGAAGAGAGAGTCTAGGGAAAGGACCGTGTGTTCTTTGAATTTCCCAAATGGAAATAAAATTTGATCTTATACAACATTTTAATGAAATCTGTCAACATGTTTGAGGGTGGGGGGAATCCCCCAATTTGACTTATTCCATGCAGTGGCTACAATTAAATACACTTTGCCCAAGCAATGCAGAGCACACCAGGATGAGATGAGAAACCATGCAGGTACTGTATTAGGACAAGATGAGTCGGTGTCCAGAGAGAGTCTGGTTAACCACTCCTCTGGGCACGAGAGTTCCCAGTGTAATGGGGCTGCAGTGGGCGGGGCCTTTGTTGTGCCCTCATGGTCCACGGTAGGCACCATCACAGCTGCCCGCATGCCCCTAAGTGCTTCTCCAACACTGTGTGTGTGGTAAGTGTTGTAACTTGCTTGTTTGGGTCAGATCCTCCTCTCTTCTTCTACCTTCTCTGCTTCTCTGCCTCCCTCTGAACTTCTTCCCTCCTCCTCCTCCCCATTGCGTGCTTGCCAAGTGTCCTGTTGTGTGACAATAAACCCGTAGGGGTGGATAGAGATTACTCACAGATTTAACAGGACAACAGAATCTTACCACATTGCTTTCCAACCGCATGAAAATCTAACTAGACACATGAGCAGAGAGTGGAGGGACACCAGCTGCTCCCCCGACCTCCCCATATAACCACCCACAGACTTGCGTTGCCACCGCCCCCCTCCCCCAATCAGAAGCCACAGCCAACCACTCACCTGCTCAGAGTAGTCATTCCCGTCCACATCGTCACTGTTGGAATGGCCTCCTGGACTCTGTACATCTATCCCATGACTCTCCAGGATTGCTGCTTCTTCGAAAAAAGCAAATAGATCCCTAAATTATCTGCTGCCTCATCATGGCTGCGCCATGATTTTTATGGTGATCAGTCTCTAGTCATCTTTAGATAGGAGAAATTCAACTCTGTATAACTCAGGGTAGAGGTCCAACTTCTACGCACATTACACTACCAACCTGGTTGAAGTACCAACCAGACTGTGGGGTACTTCATAGAACTTATGATGTTAACAGCTGTCCTGGTGGGACAGTGCAAAGCATCTGAGAATTGGAATGGCAAGTAAGAAGTATATGTGCAAATGAAACGCAGTCATACTTCTCGTGGTGCTGGGCATCAAAAAGAACCAGGTTCTTTCTCTCACTGTGCCATCCCAGCCCAAGAAACAACTGCAGAAGCATCTTTTCTGCAAGCTCATCCATTGTGCCCTCATCCTTTTACTATAGTTGAGAATAGGAGTTCTTTGTTAGGTGAACACATATCTTCCCTAGGGTACTTTCACATGATCTCCATCCTCTAGCTTTACTAAGTTACTGTTGCCAAGGGAACTGTTTGTTTATGGTACACTCCACGGTGTATAGCAGTAACTACACTCTGGAAATGACTAAATCCATAGCTACATTTGTGAAATGGCCTTTAATGCTGCTTTTCCATGCTTCTCGTCTGCTGAATCTACTCCATTCTGGCTACTGATCAGATGTTTCTAAGTGTGGAGGTCTAGGTTGCACCAGTAACCAGCAGGCTGAGAGAGTCACAATTATTCTAAGACCCCACAAAACTCCTTAATCTGAGCCACACAAGTAACCCACTGTTCAGTGGTTAATTCTACATTCTAGACTATTAAGAGGAACCATCTTTATAAATAACAAAGTCATTCTTAAAATATAAATAAAATAGTGTAGGTAGCACTCTGACGGTGCTATTAAAAATGCAACGAAGAGGAGTGATGGTGTCCGCTGTCAGGCCTAAATACCGCCATCATTTAGACCTGTAGCTCATAACTGGCCACTCTTAGTGTACTTCTAACCTTCTCATGAGAGGAAGCAGTCTCTCTGATACATTACCGATATTGGCTCTCCTCTTGATCTCCTTCCGTCGATTAGCGAACCAATTATACACTTTGAGAGAGGTAACTCGTTCCAGGTCAGACAGCTTTTTGCCTGTGAATGCATGCAACAAAATTCAGATAATCTGTACCTTGGATCCAAGAGTGAATGTCCTTAAGAAATACTTCTCTGCTAAAAGTTGCTTTTGATTCTATTTATTATCAAAGTAACAAGATGGGGTATAATCTTTTCTACCATTCCTTAGTACTGAGAACACATTAAAAGTATCATGTGAACAAGCATATAAATAATTGAAAGCACAGCTAGCCACAACTAATAACACAATAAGCTTCAACTCAGGAAGACAATATTAAAAAAATTCTACAAAGTCTGTTTACTAGAGTTCTAAATCAGATTTTAGAGTTCCATGGAGGCACCATTTAATTAACTCACCAAGAGAATTGTTATTGTTATTATTATTGTTGTTATTATTATTCTGAGAGGGGGAGTTGAGATAAGGTCTCTCTGTCCTGGAACTTGCTTTGTAGACTAGATTGGCCTGGAACTCACAGAGATCTGCCAGTCTCTGCCTCTTGAGTGCTGGGGTTAAAGGTGTGCACAACTACCACCCAGCTGAGAGGGATGTTATTCTTTAAAGAAGTGTACAGATAATAGAAAATGACTTAGTGTCCTGGTGTTTAAGATGCATGTTCTACCTTACATAGGATATAAGATGCATGTTCTACCTTACATAGGATATAAGATGCATGTTCTACCTTACATAGGATATAAGATGCATGTGCTTTGAAGGCTAACAGCCATGTCCATACAGGGTTGTGACTGTTCTGAGACACAAGGTACCACTCAGATTAGATTCAGATTTATTGTCTTCTTGGCCACCACAGTTAATCCTATGGAGATACCATGCTAACTAGTAAGCAGCCATTTGCACAGCCTCCTCCTCTCCTGTCTTCTTGCTTTAAGCTTTTAATCTATGTGTTTTCCAGAGGAAGCAAATCCCTGCCCTGGGATTGTATACTATGTACACAAGGTATAGACCCCTTTGAGGGTAGAGTTGAGTGTGTAGGGTAGATATGGCTAGAAGTCAGTTTTCTAGATAAAAGAGATTAGCCCTCCCTTCACTGTATAAAACTGAGATTCAGAAGTCTTTAAAGTATCAAAACAAGTGGCCAAGCAGAAACTAGCTGGTTGTTTTAACAGAATGGGTACTTGTGCCAAATCTCTGAAATTTATGGTTATTTCAGAATTGACCAGTTTATGCTAACATTTATAATTTAAAAAAAATTAAGGCTTCAAATCTCATGGAGAGTCATTGTGTATGAGCACTTGATTCATGCCACAGTAACATCAGAAGTGCTATGTGGAGAACATTGGGCTGGGACCTGCATCACGAAGCGAGTGTCCAGACCACTGACCATAGCTGAGCGCACACCTTACCTGGCTTCTGTATGACTGCATTGCAAGCGTTGGCGATTTCTTCTCTCTTTGCTTCATCTGGGTACTGGTTCTCATTGAAGTAACTGCAGGGGCAACCGGCAAAGACACATTTACTTTAAAATGTGCTCACTAAATATGTCCTCTTTAAGACATAACTCTGCTGTATGCCAGGATGTTCAGAAGAACTTTCTGATAGAAACAGTCTTTACTGTGTTTAAGACGGTAACTACCACCTAGGTCCCCACTGTGTACCTGACAGGAAGCTGATGTAAGTGCGAGACTTGCCTTTCATTTCACTGAAATTACTAATTGTTGACTGGTGGCTACATGCTGCTGTACTGCATTAGATTCCTCTGAGATAAGTTATTGTTTTGAAGGATCCACCTGGTGATGATCATGTTAACTGAATTAAGCTAGTCATAGAAAGAAAATATCACACCTACTCTCACGAGTGGTTCTATTTATTTATTTATTTATATATTTAATATTGATATATAAAATTATAAATACACGAAAGACATGACCTCAGAAGTAAAACTGACTGGGGGAACCAAGAGGAATAATAGGAGAGGAAGGCTGAGAAAAGGAAAGACAGGGAAGGAAGGGGTAAGGTCAGTTACACTATGTATATGTTAGTTTAGTATACATGACAGAGCCACAAGAGCCATGCTACTGAAGACTAGTGTCAACACAACTTTTTCATTTCTGGCCATGTTTTTCTTTTATAGTAGCAAAAAATGGAAATTACCCAATTATCCACAAACGAGGGGATGACAGAACAAATTATGGGGCATCTATATTTATACTCAGCTATTTTAAAACAACTAGGAAGAAAATAAGTTAGCACTCTGTCCACTGACCTGAATGGATGTTCATAGCATGTTCCTAAGTGAGAAAAACAATCCACAGAATAATGCATAAGTCAAAATGCCAAGAATGGAAGATTCTTGATGGCATGTGTGCCAGCTCACATGAGTAACCAAGGACATGCACACAAGGCTGAGAACACTGACCACTCACTGCCGAGGAAGGGCTTAGTGGGGTACTTACACATCTCACTTGTGTAGGAAGTAGATACTACTCTGATTCAACAGTAGGCTTAGCAACATGAGGCTTGCTCAATCTGTTGTTAGCCTATCAGATGCATAGAATGAGAGGGGAACAGAGTGCTCATCATTAGTGCTTTTTCTGGCATCTATGAACTTAAAGAAAACTCTCATGGCTTGAGCCTGATTGTCACTGGATTCTAGTCCTGACCATTTCTTCCAAGGTGTCCCTTTCCTGAAAACCAGTCCTGTTCCCTCACCACACCTATCAGTACTGGCAAAGATCACCTGCACAGATGCCCCAGAGGCTCCTCCCCTCATAAGACCCCCAACCCGACCCCCGCTGCCCTTTCCTCCCTCAGTGTCTCTTCATGGATGGCATACCTTCATTCTGTCCGTGCTGCCTCACTTCTCCATGGTCTTTTCTAAAACATAAGCCTCACAACTCGTCTTTGCCCATGTTCTACATGTTCCCTTGCTGCTTCCCACAGTGTAAGCATTTTCTCCTGCACGATCCTTGGGTACCAGTGTTCACTCTAAGATGCTACCAAGCCACCACTCTCACAGATGTTCTGTGTCCATGCCATCTGGGCCTCTGTGTTTACTTGAACTAACTTTCTGTTAGGCCATGGCAGACCCATAACTTCACCTGGAGCAGACTCAGTAACCAGAAACACACTTCAATGGCAGGCAGGTAACTGAAATACACACGAACATCTGAATTGTCACTCAATTGCCTTGTTTACCTCAAATTCACCAAGTAGATATGAATTACCTAATATGTGCTTAGCACTGTAGGAAAAAAAAAAAAGAACTGGTTTCTGGCATCCAAGCACTCACAATGCACTTGAGACAGAGAGATATTTAAGTGTATTTGTGTGAAAGGCTTAGGATTTGTGGACAGCTCCTTGTGTTTAGGATTGTGGGAGGAGTCTGGAAAGACATCACAGAGAAGCCTGAGGTGGGCCTTGAGGACTGACAACTGTAAAGATGGCAGGGGAGGCCATGAGAATCCTAAGCATGGCAAAGAGCAGTGTGTTAAGAACTTGGGCTTCACAGATGACTCCATAGGATCACTGTTGGCCTCTATCGCTGCTTCAGGGGGCAAGCCTGCGATGCTCTGTCCTCTAAGAATGAAGATCAACAGCTGACATCAGTGGAGAGCCTCAGGGATTTTCAGATAGAACCCCACCTACTCTTTAGGAAGATAACACATCTTCAAACATACTACTCCAAATTCTACCTCCATGGCCTTAAGTTCTGAATTAGTTCAAATTAATTCAAAATTAGTTCTTCATCTCTGCAGTCACTAATCCTGATATTGTTTCTCTTCCTCTAAATAAAAAATAAATGTCTATTACCTCTAGCTACGTCTATAACTTACTTGAATGGAAGACAAGCCAAGCTCGACTGAGAAGAAGCTGCCTGGTGAGTTTTTCTGGTGCTTGTTCCTGCCCCGCCCATCTCCCACACAGCAGGCAGCACCTTCCTTTGACTCCCATCCTTCTCAGGATACAGTGTGTTCCTGAACACCACAAAACACAGCCAAGTGGTTTCCTTCCACTGCAATCTGAATTCTTTCATGCCTTACTCTGCTGAAACCTTTTCACTCTGAAGTCTCAGCCCTCAAAGCCACCACTGTCACTCTTCCTGCAGATGACCTTGCCATTGCTGTTATCAGCTTGCTGGATTTTTTTTAGCTTCTCAGCTGCTAAACTTCTCCAGGCCATTATTCATTTCTTTTCTCATAGCTGAGAAAACATAAATCATCCTCCTTTCCAAGGTCAACTTCTCTCCTTCTCCTTGATTGTATCCCCTCTCCTTTTCATTTTCTCTAATTTTCTTGCCGTTCTCAGCTTTTTTCTGCCACAGTGTAATAATCTTCTTTCACTGATTTTATGATGCACATTTCTTTATTATTTTGATCTTTGAAGTCAGGACACATTTCCAAACTGGTAGTATCTGAAAATTGAATGGCAGTGCTTTGCTTTTTCCTTCCTCACTGGCATGCACAATAAGGCATGCCTTACAATCAAGACTTTGCTAGACCGGATGGAATACACTAGCTGCTAAAACCTAAGGTTCCACTTAAGTGACAACTCTGTGGCCAGTATACCTTATAACATTTTAGCCAAATGACCTGAAAGCCCATGACGGGCCCTGGAGTATGTGATTAATATTCTCGACACATTTCTTTAGGCTATATCCCTGCTCAAACATTTTCAAAGGTTTACTATGGATGCTTAGAGCATGTCCCTCCCCTAATCGCTGCGGTCACTGCTACTTAGGTAAGAAGCCTGTGGCCCTTTCCTGGCAGAACATCTGCTTTTTGCCTCCCTCCAATGCTAATCTGTTCTATCTCCCAGGGCACTAGTTTCCTTTCCCCAGTGAGTCCTACAGGAGCTCATATGTCCTTCCTCATAGCTCTTCCATCTTGTACCTGCTCCTCTTCCTGAAGCCAGGGTGCAAGTCAGACTCAACCTCAGCCATCTCACAAATGCTGGGACTGCAGGCCTGGACTGCTCAGCCCAATACCAGAACACACAGCTGTCAGAAGCCTTTATCTCTGAGGAGCAAGACAGATGATTCACGGAGCAGGAAATAAGATACCAGTGACACGGTAACATGGCTGACACTCACAATCTACTTCATGGAATTCTCTGCAGAGTTTTTGAAATGAACAGACACCATTTTTTATAATAAAAGGACCTTAGGGAACACTGAAATAATTAAGAACTAGTTTGATGATTAATATAAATCTGAAAATAATTTATGCAATAAAGTGGATTGGGATCAGGTAGAAGGCATTACTGTTGTGACTGCAGTAACTACTAGGAAAAAAGCCATACTGGCTTTGGATGCTAAATTAAAAATTTTTCAGTTATTCATAGCATTATGTCTTCTACTGAATCAAAGTTTTAGTGTTCACAATTACTCTGTATTTCCAGACTTTGATTTTATGCAATGAAGACCAGAGTAAAGAAGACCCCAGGAACTTTTCCCAAATCAAGAGTATTCAGTCATATAGCTTAAACCTCATTTTTTTAAAAAAGTAACCTTTTCTCTGTTAAAAAAAAAATCTGTTTTTTTTTTAGTAAAATTATATCTATGAATGTTTGCCTATGGGTATGTCTGTGGATCATATGTGTGCTGTGCCTGCAGAAGTCAGAAGAGGGCCGTGGAACTTGGAACTAGAGTTATAGATAGTTGTGAGTTGTCATGTGGGTGCTAGGAAATGAACCTGGGCCCTCTAAAAGAGCAGCCGGTACTGTTAACTACAGACTAGCCCCTGCTGTTTTTATAATTAAGAAGTGTTCTGTTCAGCCTCACTGCTGAGCTCTGGCTAACATTTAAAGCATTAACACTAATTCTTCTTAAATCACTCCAAAAGCTAAAGAGGAAGAAGATTTTCTAAATCCGTTTTACAAGACTTGCATCGTCCCAATACCCTGAAGCTCACAGACACAAGAAAAACAAAATAAACAAATAAAAACCTCCTCCCATAGTGTGAAGGACAAAACTGTATGGTCATCTTACTGGGTGCACAAGAGAAATCTGGTAAGATTCCAATATCCGTTCATGGTTAGCACCTATCATTTCTTCAACAGGAGATGAGGTAAGCTTGTGATGATGGACGGGGTCGTATCCATCACTTCTTCTGGGGAATCTTAGGTTTTATCTAGCAATCACTATATTCCATTCAACTCCCACCAGTTAAAAAAATACTCAAACCAAAATCAAACAAATACAAGGCTTGAAGTCATAAGACCATTAGGAGGCAAAGTAGAAAGTGTTTTGGGACATCAGAATAAACAAGCATTTCCTGGCTAAGACTCCCAATACAACGGGAAAACTGGGTGACAACAGAGTGGACAGAGTGCTCTAGAATCAGAGAAAACACCTGACAAGGATAGACATCCAAAACATAAGGAACTCTCACCCCTCACTGGGCAGTAAGGTGTATGCCCACAGTGACTATCTAATGAACAAAAGCCCTGGGTCTTCCCACTATGTACTTGGTGAGAGGGAATGCTGCTTAGAGAAAGGTAAGTGTCACAGAAAAAAAAAAAAATGACCAGTTTTCCAGTTACTCACAGAAGGAGTCTGGTTGGCCTTGGCAGAGACTAACAAATGTGTATCTGTTGACTCAAGAGATGTGTGAATAAAGAAAAGTAGAAGGAATGTAAAAAGGAGTCTGTGGTGAACGAAAGCAGAGGCTCTAAGCAAGGCTTCTGGCAGAACCAGCACCAGCTCTTCCAGCAGAGAGACAGCTTCAGGGTCCCAGCATACTCCACGATGTCTGCTTCAGATATGTTTGGTGGTTTTAGCAGGAGACATAGATGACTACAATTGTATCAGAACAGTGTTTCTTTTAAACTATAAGTGACCAAACTGGACTATCAAGGAAGTCAGCAAATAGGCTAATGTCTGTAATTTCTTAATTATGCATTTAATCACCCTGTAACAAAGCCCTAGTTTCTACTAGACAGCTGACTATCGGATGGCAAAGATGAACCAGAGAGAACTTCCAAGTGTGGTCAGAGCAGACAGAGGTGAATACAGAACTGTAAATGGAACCCCAGTACTGTCGGCCCAGCAAGCACTACTGTAGCAGACGAGAGCTGATGGCGATCCAGGGCCTCAAGGAAAGAGTGAGCACTTTCAGGGCAGGGATTTGGGCACAGTGAAATGATGAGACACAAAGTAAAGGACTCCTAAGGAGCCTGTGGCACTGAAACTGGGAGGGAGTCCAACACAGCCTGAGTGTGTGGTGCTTGACATGGAACAGCAGATCAACGTGGAGAAAAGACAGGGTCCATGTTGTGAAGAGAGGAACCAACTCTTTAAGGATCTTGGAGCCATGGCTTAAAGTAGTGACACCTGAGGGTCAAAGTTGTTTTGTAGAGTAGCATTCCCTGTGGTGATACACACAGAAGCCACGTGTGTAGCTGTGGCAATAGCTAAGGAGAAGTCATGAAGGCATGGAGACAGAAAAGGCAGGACCCATCCAAGTGGTACTCACACAGCCTTATGACAGTCCTGTACCACGAGCCATTATTTGCCTTCTGGCTCTTCTACATGTTTTTTTGGTTTGCTTTTTGTACAAAAACAAAACAAAACAAAACCCCCCAAAAAACAAACAAACATTTCTAAGGTAGGAGAGAGCCTGGCTGCTAGTTTCTAAAGGAGACACAAATCAAACCCTAGAACTTTACTGCTCTTTCTATTGGAAATGCTTATAGTCCTAGACTTTCTGCAATACACAAAAGGGAAAGGAATGCAAGCACATGCCTGTGGATAGCAACATAAAGAGACAGCAAACTTCAAGGACACTGTCAGCTGAGTGACCAGCGCACAGCTTCCCACAGGGAAATCACATGACCATTTTGTTGCATGACGAAGGGTAAAAATGGGAAGATAATGTACATGAAATGAGAAGCCATAAGCTAAGAACAGAAGACAATGCCCCTGAAGCACTGTTGTTCCAGTAACTCCTAAATCACTGAAGCCAGAGAACTTTTTGCTTTGTATCTTGAGAATGCAGAAAAAACAGAGACCAACCCTAGGAGGGGATAAAGCCAGATGTACTGAAATGTCACTTTGTGTCCACAAGCAAGCTACCTCTGCAGAAGAGATCTACAACTTCACTCTTTCAGTTATCTAGAATTAGCTTTCAGGATTGTTTCCTACTACCCATAATTCCATGTGGATTTCTTCAAAAGAAATTAACATTAACCCAGCCCACATGCTATGAAGTTTAATCGTCCCACCTCCTATTTGAGAGCATCTATGTGTGAAATGGTCTTTAGCAATAAAACAATTAAAATGTCTTCATTTCTTAGGCTTGTTTTTATAGAGTGGGGTAAAGGCAGTGCTAAGGAAGAGGTGAGCAGTGTTGAGGGAGAGGAATGGAGGCATCATTATGTTTACCTACAATTACATATGCTATATGCACATGAAAGTAGATACACACACACACACACACACACACACACACACACACACACACACATCCTGTGGGGGTTGATAATGCTCCCCTCCAAGAGCCAGAGACTAACACAAACCCTTCTACCAAGCATGAGAAACATCCTTTTAAATTGTTGCTCAGTGATTTCATGCAACTTCCAAAATAATACAGGTTATTGCTGTTGTCCTTAGTTGCTTCCCGGAATCTAAAGGTAAGTTCCTATTGCTGAGGACACTCTTGACTCTGGAGACAGGACTTGAAAGAACTGAACTGGATCTGACCCAGAATCATCCTCCCTGTGGTCTAGGTTTCATAGTACTGGAAAGTGCTATGCAAGCTGCCAAGATAGAAAAGCAATCAATAGTCCTGCCCAGCTAAGACACCTATGAGCCACAACAAAGACCAACGTGGGAAGATATCCTCAAAGATGCAACAGTGGCACTTATATCTTCGTGGTAACCAATAGCTGTCTAGTTGTACTTATGGACCATTTAATGGGACGGAATTCTTATCTGCTAATGTCTGTGGTGGGTGAGCCCACAGAACCTACAACCTACTGCAGCATTCCCAATACTTACTCTTATACCCACAGATAAATGTAGCTTTCACTCCTCATTAAAGAAGCTTCTCTTTGCAGGAGATGGAGACAATTACAGAAGGCTCCAACTGGTCAAAATGCAGAGAACATTTAATTGGGTCGTCAGCCCCAACTGATACATCTATACCACAGCCCTTATCCTTATGACTCAGCAAACATCAAGGACAAAGGGGGGGTGTGAAGATTTTAATGCCACAGAAGACCAAGATGTCTGCTTTGAGATTATATCTTCTACATAGGACATGGAAACTACACCCATGAAATCTCAACAATATGGTAGCACAAACAAGACCTAAACAATGACACTAGCAATTGACATGCCAACAGGAATAAGGGAGATCGCACAAGGCCCCACCCCTAGAAGGTATCAGTCATCAGTGACTGCTGAAATGGAGAGAACCAGGTTTCCCCAGGGATGAGTCCCAGGTTATCCAATACCACTGGTCAGCTCTAAAAAAATATACATATGAGCAATGTTAAATACATTCAGCAGTTTACACACACACACACACACACACACACACACACCAATAAAAATTAAAGAAAAAACCCAGTAGAGATAATGCTAATGCATGGAGGCAGACAGAAGGTGTGGTGGTGAAGGGACCAGTAGAGGAGAAGGAGACTATGACACCAGGGGATGGAAGACGACCAGAGTGCATTATATACATGTATGAAATGTCAAAATGAAACTTACTATTTTGCACAATTAATAAATTATAATAGGAATAAAAAATCTTATTGTACATGGTAAATACACACAAACAATTAAAAAGACCAGAATTTCTCGTATATAAGTAGTAGCCAGTTAGAAAACTGAACGCAGTAACTATCCTGCTTATATTATTATCTATCTCTTGCTATTTAAAAGAGCAAGAGAAATGAAAATTAAAAAGAAAATGCCTAACAAGAAAACCAGAGTAAGCCGGGCATGTAGAGATCAGACTGGTTGGTAACCCTGTTCTTACAAGGTGGAGGTAGAAGAAACAAGTTCCAGGTCATATTCAGCCTCACAGTGAGCCTGAAGCTGAAGTCAGTGGGGCTGCTCACACCTATAATCCCAGCACTTGGGAGGCTAAGGCAGGAGGATGTCATTGCAAGCCTAGCCTGGGACACACAGTGAATTGCTCTCTCAAAACAAGCAAGCAAGAGAATTAAACAACAAACAAGCAAGTAAGCAGGCTTCTGTCAAATCACCCCACTTGCTTCTCCACATATTAAGTCAGCACGATGTGCACAATCTGGAAGCATAATCAACTCAGCAGTCAGGCCACTGTGGCCATAACTTCCTGAATTCATCTGATCTTAGCTGAAGTTAGGCCCAGAATAGAAGCTAGTTAAATATCCATAAACTACAGCATATTCTCCTGGTAGTATTCATAATAAAATTATATTTTAAAAGTCACGTAAGAATAATTAATATAGTATTACACAGCTGGTATAAGTCTCTGCTGTTTGAAAAGGTGAGTCCATAGCACACAGAGAGATGACTGTAAACACATTGTTGACAACCACCAAGAGCGAGCATGAGAGGTCATTTCTATTCTAGATCTTCTTGTACTTCCTCACATTTTACACACTACCCATATAGTAACTTTATAATGCAAAATGCAATATTTGAAAAGAAAGCTTGCTACCTTATGATGTGAGAAGTGTACTTTTACATAATTATTATTAAATAATAAAGTTTCCTAGCTTGCCTTGCACCTTTCAGCAACATTTGAGAGAATGTTTCACAAAGGCACTAGAGTTCGGTAAGCAAAGCCATTCTGCACTAATGCTTTTACAGATGGATGAGCTCATTTTGAATTCTACGGGCAGAATAAAATAAATAACAGCTCTCCCCACGTCAACCTTTTAAAAGCTGTACGCGAAGAGAAAAGCTAAAATATAAATGCGTTCTGTTCCAGAGGAAGCTGTATGTTTACATGGTTTGGCATACCTTAAAACTTCAGAACAGAAAAGCTTTGTGAAAGGAGAGTTTTAAACAGAAAAATTAGTATTGGCCTGTGAATAGGTTAAAGACACAAAAAGATGGCTTCTGAAATCCTCATTCATAAATTCATATGGAAGCCCACAGCACAGCCATTGTGTATTTAGACAGACTGCAGAGTAGACCCTGGCAAGGAATCAAAAACCTTTGAGTTGTAAGGAACCATCATGAGGTCAGCTCCTTCCACCTGTAGTAAGGGTCTGAACTTCATAGATGGAGCTACAAAGCAAAAAGAACTATCCTCCTCAAAGTCCTGATCCGCAGCTCAGATATCCCGACACAGCTCATTGGCTCAAAGGCCTAACAGGAATGGCCATTGTTGAGTACAGATAGGCTACTGTTTCTGACTTCATTAAGATATGCAATGGAAATCCCCAGAGATGAACCAAGTAGCTTAAGGCCCTGCCAATCTCACTAGAGCTTCTAACAGCAAAGATGTGATGCCATCAGAAAGGGAGAGACCCAGAGAAAGAGAACTGCAGGTCCACAGCTGCATCTCACCCAACGACTTCACTTCCTTGAAAAAGGAAGCATGATTACCCAGGGGACAACTTTAACACTGACTCACCTTTCTTCCCTGGGCAGCAGAGGATTAAATAAACTCTAGAGTACATAATCACTACACATTACCAGTCTATGTCTACAGTGGGGTTCACTTAACATATATGATCCAATATCTCTGCAAATACTATAGGCTACAGGCTTCCAACTAATTCCTTATCAGTATGGCGGTGCAAATTTTTGGTTGACCTTGATGGCCAGGAATGAAAGGCATTAACTACTTTCTTCTTTGCAGTCCTAAGTTGTCTGGAAGAGGCAATTTAAGGGAGAAAGGACTGACTCTGGCTCCTGGTTGGGGGATACTGTAGAGCATGTTGAGGAAGGCATTAGGAGCTTGCTCACATTTTAGCAGACCAGCCAAAAAGGAGGAGGGAAGCCAGGCTGGGTTATAAACTTAAAAGACTCATTCCTAAGAAATTCCTTTCCTCCAGTTAGGCCCTATCCTCTAACAGTTCCACAGCTTCCCGAACACCACCAGAAGTTTGTGCCCATGGTTTCAAACACATGAACCAAGGGACATTGTACAATCTAAGTCATTACAGATGGGGGCTCTTCTGGAGCTCTCAGGACACAATGGAACCAAACACACAGTACACCTGGCCGGCTCCCACTACATTAAAGAAAAACAACTACGAAGCGGCACTTGACTGAGACAAAGGGCTTGACTGACTCTTGTGAATTTATCAAGCACCTAGTCTACTCTCCATTTTAACAATAAAGAAGAGGGTATGTAAGGGTGGTGTTTGGTTCTGCTGGTCCACGAACTTTCTAGAGGAACCACCAAATATGAGTGATAAACAAGTTAAGTCAACAGAGAGCACCATTCTGGAAAGTTCACAGACTCTCGGGACATCAGGGCTGGTGAGCTCTTCTTGCAGTCTGCTTCAGCTGCTGCACTTTCTGCCTTCTGTCCAGTGTTACTGACAGGAAGTAGGTTTGTCAGAGAGAACTGGAAGGCAATAGGGAATTAAGTTCCTCACACTTGGCCGGCCAATAATGTATCACAGTAGAAAGATCAACAAAAGAGGACTGGTAGAGATCAACTCATTGTTCGCTGGATGTTTTTTCCTTAGGGTCAATGCCAAGCTTTTGCAAAACGCACATTCATACTAAAAGAATAATGTCTGAGCCTAAAATGAGAACTGTTTTTCCTGGGGAATCAATCTTTTTTTTTTGGGGGGGGGTTGCAAAATCATAGGTAGCAAACCAAGTAAGTAAACTTTTAGAATTATGGTTGCAATAAAATCTCTGCTTTTGGCTAAGATCTCGTGAAGAATCAGAGCATACTGGTCTCTGGTTATTCTGGTACTTCCTGAAGCCTAGCTTTTCACTTACCATGTCTTGGGTTCATGACCATTTTCAGTGATAGCCAAACTATCAGAGAGTAGCCTTCTAAATGGCAAATTATAGAGAATCTTGTCTCAAAACAAAAAAAAAAACCCCTCCCTCAAGATCCCTTTTCTTAAAAACAACAATAAAAGGCAAGGAATTGTAGAGCAGTCCTTAAATCCTAGCTCTAGGGAAGCAGAGGTAGGCAGATTGATCTCTCTGAGGCCATCCTGGTCTACATACTAACTAGTTCCAGGACAGCCTGGGCTATTGTAAGAAGATTTGTCTCAAAAAACCAACCAAACAAAACTGAAATTAATTCTGATACTATCTAACAGAATATATGCTGAAAGGCTATTTAGCCACTGTGTACAGGTTTAATAAGCTTCCAAGAGATAACAGTAAGGCTACTTTGGTGACAAGTCTGCCTAAGGATGATGGCTAAAAGACAGTCTCAAGATAGAATCAAAGTCTGGGCTTTGGAAAAATACACTTTTTAATCTTATTTTACACATTTGTACGCAGTGCCAGCAAAGGTCAAAAGAGGGCATCATATCTCCCAGAGCTGGAGTTAGTGTTGGCTGTGAGCTGGGACTCAAACCCAGGTCTTCTGCAAGAGTGAGCAACCTCTCTTGTCCTAATCTGAACTTTTAATGTATGGCATGTCACCAAAGCAACAGAACAAAATAATTTGTATGAGGCACTATATCATACTCAGGATTCCTATAGTGTATAGGTTTCCAAGTACAGTATAAAGAGGACATACATTTTGTACCATGAAACTCAGCAGGATACTGAAGCTTCTTCAACCAAAAGTCAAGCAAGTAGAACACTGACTCCTGAGTCCATATCTGGCCACAGCCACAAGCAAGCCCCATGTAAATTGTAATCTTAGTGTCTAACACTCTTTCCATATTATAAGAAGAACCAAGATCACCTTTGATCCTGCCCGTTATACAGTATCCCCTAGTATCTACCACAGGACAGATGCAAAGTAATCGCTGGAATATTTGAACCCTAAAAAGAAAAGGCCCACTTGTTTCCCACATTTTTCAGTTAGTCACAAGCTAATCTCCCTGTGTGCCAGTGTTTACACATCTAAAGTTTACATTCTGATGAAGCTGTCATACCTCACAGTGACTCTCATTATACCAAGAGTCACTTAATTGTGCTCTTTCTTTGTAGACTATGGCTACAGAGGGCATGCAGAGCACAGGCTGTCTGTTCTACTTAATTGTCAGGGACTAGAGAAATAGGGGTGTACCATTGTTTGTTAAAAATAACAACTGCTGCCAAAGCATCCACAAGAGAACAGGGAAGACTTTTAATCCACCTCAAAAGCATTGTGATAATTTCTCTTTTAGCTATTTTTGTTTGACCAGAAAGGAACCAGGAAGTATAATTTGCCAATTTTAAAATGCATTTAAGCACAGTTCATCTTCTTATTGGCTATGAGAAATGGATTGGGAGAGCTTTACTTGTCAATAAGTGGCAAAGTTTTGTTGTTTTTCCTCAAATAGTCTAATGGATCAGAATGAGGTCATGTCCAGGCTCCTGCTGTCTCATGTAAATGCTAAGGACTTCCTTCTCTTTGCAGAGGCACAGGAGGTACAGCTCATTACGTTCCACTCGAGTAATTCCACAAGGGTATGGGAGAGGAGAAACTCATTTTAAAATTCAACTTCCAGTACCTATTAATTCCAAAATTTATAGTTTATTCCCCCAGCATTTCCTATTCTCAACCAGCGGTGACATCAGGAAGGGGGGAAAGGAAGAGGAGCTGATGGCAAAACTACGTCGGGGAGGCAGAGGACATGCGCTTTCGTCCTCACTCACTGCAGAGCAGAGCTCAGGAGCTCAACCCTGCCACCACAGTACAATGGTCAAGGAATGGAAAGACAACAATAAACAAAGAGAGTAGTTTCAGTCACTTTTGTTGGGAGCCACCTTGCTCAAACATTAACTGCTTTGTCAGCCACACATGCTTACTGAGACAAAGTCTTGGCCTCTGTGGGAAAGTACTAACCCAGTTGAGAACAAATAGCTATAGATCTCTGTGGGAAAGTACTAGCTTAGTTAAGAACAAATAACTACAGATCTTATAGACAGGTACCTAGCAACCTGTTCTGCTCTGTTCCTTCTGCTGAACTTTTCACCAAGCCAACATCCTGTTCTTGAGAACACCTGTGCTCCCCAGAGACAAATCGACCCTATGTCACCCCCCTACCCCATATCCTGCTTCTATGAGCATATAACCTGTGTGGGAACAATAAAATTTTGACAATTTGATCAGACCTCTCTTCTTGCTGTCCATTCTTCGTGTCCCTTGTCCCCCCATTCTCTCTTTCAGGTGGTTCCCCAGTCCCCATTCACCGCCCTGTGGGCCAGGGCAATTTTAGTGGGGGTAACCTTAAATCCTTCATTAGTACTTACCTTTAGATTGACCTAACGGCCTTAAAATTTTGAAGAAAATTGAAAGACACTATACTCCTCTGTATCTCCTCTGAGCCTGGCATGTCTGGAGTAGACATGGCTAACAGCTCCTAGCGCCGCTGAGGCTGTGGGACCTCCTTACCTACCCTACTCGCTCAGTCACATGTGTATCACCCTTGGAAGCAGTAGCCTCATGCCTAGTGCCATGCAGCTTATTTGCCTGCAGAGTCTAATAAAATGCTTGCCTGGAGCATATAAAAGATGCCACTGAAATGCCGGGTAAAATACACTGAGCATTTGGGGGGTAATTCTTTTTGGCAATGGCACTGTCTATAATTCCATCTTGACAATGCACCTTAATACCAAGTTGGCAAATTTTTAAATTTTTATAAATAACAATGTCCCTTTATAATATAAAAACAGAGTCAGAAGACTTTAGAAGATTTAGCACGGCTGGATCGCCAAGCTACTTCCTTCCATGTATAGAAAAGGGAATCTGGTCAGGCTCTGACTTCAGAAAGGAAGTATGGACAGACTTTTCAAGCCTGTTTCAAATTTTAAATTCCCATGCTGTCCCATAAATCAACCCCCACTCAAACCGTAATCTTGGGTCATAGGCATTGAAAAAACAAAATCACTGCCCTTGGTTTATATGCGGGAGGGAAGCGGCAGCGCAGAAGCCTTGGAAAATAGACGAGGAAAGAGCATGGGATCAGAACCCACTGTGTCAGGGATGCAAGTCGAAACGTCCAGAAAGCCAAGCTTGTAGCTGTGGATGCAAGATCACTTGCCACTCTAGCCTGACTCAACAATGCTCACAGCACTGCAGCCCTGCCGCTGGCATGGCCTGCCTTCTCTCAACCCACTGGAGCATCTGCTCACAACCACAGGAAGCAGCTTCCGGGTTTCTGCAGTGTTTCCTCTCCCCCTGTTCTGGTGGCCAGTCACTTCTGTGGTCCCACCCACTATTCACTGCTGCTGCAGGACCAGAGCTTTTCAATATGCCTCAGCAGTGTGCAGTGTTCCTCAGACCAGAGTGAATGGCGACCTCTTCTCCTTGCATCCCCGACCCCCACCAAAAAAGAGATGAAGTCCTCCAGTATACCTTCAAACTCTGGGCTCAGGTGATCTTGTCTCAGCTTGACATACACCTGGAACTGCTCATAGGGGCCACTATGTTCTGTTTGAACTGTTTTCATTTTAAAAGAAAGGCACAGCAGAATTTAGCTGGTTGAAGTGACAACTTTATAAAATTTCAGCTAAATAAAATCACCCTGACAATTATTAATATATATATTATTGTAATTTAGATTTTATTTACTTATTTTAGGAGGGAGGTGCGCGTGGAGGTCAGAGGTCAACCTGCATGAGTTGGCTCTCTCCTTTCACTGTGTGCGCACCAGGGATCCCGTTTAGGTTGTCAGGCTTGGTGGGAGGGGCCTTCAATCACTGAGCCATCTCATTGGCCCTAATTTCTTTTTTTCACCTTGATCATGTAGTGGAAGGAAGGACACAAGCTATTAAACACACAGCACGTATGCTCTTTAAACATTTAATAGTCATGAAATCACTGTACTCATACAGATGGCTATCATCATGTTTTCAATTCTTTTCACTTATTTTTATGTAGTGTGGGTGTTTTACCTACATGTATGCCTGTGTACCATATGCGTGCCCAGTGCCACAGTGGCCAGAAGAGGGTGGCTGCCCCTGGCATGTAGTTATAGACAGGTGTGAACCACCATTTGGGTGCTGAGAATGGAACCTTAGTTCTCTGAAAGAGAAGTTCTTAACTGCTGAGCCACCTCTCCAGCCCCATGGTCATTACAATAGTCATTTTTTAGCAAGTGACTTGCCTAGGGATACCTAGAACATATCTAGCATGTATTCCTAATTACTATATCATCAGATACCAAACAAAAAGAAAAGAATACAAAAATATAAACACAACATTTAAAGCAAATAATTTAAATTTTATCACGTCTCTCCATCTTCATCTTTCTGTATGTGTATCTTCTGCTTTATTATTAGTACTCGATTACTACTGTTTCTTGAGACAGTCTCCCTCAGCAGCTTAGGTTAGCCTGAACTCGGTATGCTTTCCAGCCTCCTGGAAACTCATAGGTGATCCTCCTGCTTCAGCCTCCTGCGTGCTGGAATGACAGGCTGGCGCTGCCATGACCCAGCTGGCCTTATGCTTTATCATGATAACACAACTGCCCCATCTGTTTCCCATCTCTTCATCTGCGTTCCCTCATGTCTACTAAGCCAGGACCATCCCTCACTGTGGCATTCCACTTAGTAAATTCACCACTATTGATATCGCCACTTGCTAAAAAGCAATCACATCTAAATGTAAAGAGCTAAAAACACACTCATTTTCTTTTTCTCAATGTTAGTAACTTGCCTCTGAGATTGAGGAGCTGAAGAGATACTTTCTTCAGCAGGTTCACTCAATTCAGCAACAAAAGAATAATGAGGAAGAGGAAATATTCTTTGTGATTGTAATAAAAGCTTTAGGAACAAAATTAAAAATAAGAGAAGTCAATTTTTACCTAAGTAAGTGGTAAGTCATGAGTGTGTGGTTTTCTCATTTAATAAAAAAATTAGCAATTCTAAGCATCTAGACGAAGTGGGAGGTGAACAATGACGTCTTTGCCACTTGAGACTGTAACACTCAAGACAGTTCGTTACGATCTGTCAACACTGACGTGGAGAGGATCTCTCCACAAGCTGATTGCTGAAGGCAGCATTAACAGACTATCAGGATTTGCAGGAAAACGGACTTCTGACAGAGACCATTCTTCAGGATGATGGCTCCCCAGGGTTAGCCTGCTCATGGTGTCCAGGCTGGACCAGCCTGTAGCTAGCTAGAGAGCTCAGTCTCTACACAGGCTACCCTCCAGTCCCCACCTGGTGAAGAATTCACTGGAACTCTAAGTAAAAAGAGACAGGCACGAGACACCAAAACCTTACACTAACAAACTGTCCTGGGAAGAATTCCAAAATGCTAAAGACCAAGGGAATGAAATTACAGAGCCCTCAAACAACATTCTAGAAACATGCCTTATAAGCCGATTGATCTCTTCCATACTAATTCTCCCAGGAGGCAGTAATACACTGTGCAAAACGCATCTGTGTGTCAGACACGTCTCACATGTAGATTATGCGCACGTCAGGTTCAGGACAGGGACACCAAGTTTAGAGCTTTGATTTAATTTGTTTGCCATAACACTGTGGCTGCAATGCTATTTTTGCTCACGACAGCAGTTATTCCAAGAACCTATTTTTGGAAACTTGAGTTTTAGGGGAAGGAGACACTTATATTCAAGCTTGTTTTCTGTGCTGGTGCCTTGGCTTCTGGGGCAAGTATTTTAAATTAACTTCTTAAAGTTATTTTGTTGATTTCAAAGGTCAAAAAAAAACCCACAAAATTCATTTTCCTTATAATTCTCAGGCTCTATGTTTACTGGTGGGTTTTTATTTTGTTTTCTATTACAGAAGATGAACGTGTCAGAAACAACCCAACAACAAAAACATATTGAAGGTAAACTGCTCTGTACGAAACAACAAACACGCAGTAGAATCTGAATGTACAAATAGACTCGTCTGTATCTTCTTAGTCACTCACTCAGTAAGTCACTTTGTTACGCCATGGCTCCAGGTAACAGCAGCCACTGCAGTCACACATCACTCGATAGATACTGCCAGGTACTCTTGCAGTTACTGCTGAGCCTGGACAAGGCTTCTCCAAAGCTGTTGCTTTTTCCCACCTTTCTTAACTGGGTTAGAGAACCTGTGGTGTGGTTTAGAAACTTCTTTTACCTTCTTCCTTTGATATGAAACAGGGGTAGGAGCCGGGCGGTGGTGGCACACGCCTTTAACCCCAGCACTTGGGAGGCAGAGGCAGGCGGATTTCTGAGTTCAAGGCCAGCCTGCCTCGTTTACAGAGTGAGTTCCAGGACAGCCAGGGCTACACAGTGAAACCCTGCCTCGAAAAAAACAAACAAACAAACAAAAAAAACAAAAAAAAAAAAAGAAAAGAAAAGAAAAGAAAGAAAGAAAGAAACAGGAGTAGGAACAGTAGCCAGGCCTCATGCTCTGTGTTCCAGCCACAGACACATGATACAACTGTTTCCCAAGCTAAAGGCACACCATGGCCAGATCCTGAAACACACCTAGGGAGAGTATACTGGGGCCTGGCTCCCAGGCTGCAAGCCTCCAGAATTCAAGTCCATCTTGCACGATTTCTTTTTTCACCGAGAGCTGTTTCTGATCTCTCCCCCAACACTGCCTCATTACTGGAAGGGAGTTGACTGAATGAGTGAAGGGCAAGTTTTGGGGAAGTCCCAGTTTTCATCTCACACTATCTGCAGATATAGGACTATCAAATGTAAAACATTTTCCATTTTAAAGACATAAAAACCTAAGCCTAGCTTATTGGTAATATATAGCAAAAGTTTAATAAGTAACTGATCAAAGATTATCCAATAATGCCTTCCAAACTCTCTATTAAAATAGACAAATCTTTAAAACAACAAATAACAGGAAATAAGACAAACCTATACAGATAGAATAAATCTGTATTCCTCATGCTCCCGTAGTCCAACATCAATTATATTCTTCACACTTGTGTTGCATCTTTTCCCTGTTAAAACCTTTATAAACAGAAGGTTGAAAGAGATAATAATCCAGGGACGTAAGATTTAGGCTAAGAAGGCCTCATTCATGTGCTAAGAGCAACTGGTTCTACATCCAGATGAAAATGGCTTTGATCTCAAGCAACAGGATTCATATACAATTAGTACTGTAGAGAAACACGTGGAGTTCAGCAGTTCACTGGATTTGTAGCCTTAGGAAGTCACTTAACCTTCATGAACCTTGGTTGCCTCATTTGGAAAAGGACCACAGTGGGATCAATGTGGAGGGTAAACAGGGGTGCTCCTGATGGCAGACTAAACAATGCCTTCCTTTTCTATGTGAAGTTTTGTTAAGGTATGACTCACATGTAGAGCAATTTACATCTGAAATGTGATTTTAGTATATTCATAAAAGCATAAAAGCAATGTGCTCTTCAGCTGTTTCCTGGCCCCCAGACCTCTGTCTTCCCTAGTCTGGGCCAGTACCAAATATGTTCTTTTTTTTCTACAAATTTGATTACTCTGGGTATTTTCTATAAATAGAACCACATAATATTGCCCCTTGTAATAATCAATGATTTTGGGAGTCAATACTGGAAAAATGAAGTACATAGGACAGAGAATGCAATGAGGTCAGTAAAGAAAAAAAAGCAACATTCACAACATTTTATACATATATGAATATGATTATCTACTATAAGCAAAACAATGATAAGTCCCGGGGAAATGCATCACTGAGGTGCTTTGGGTATGGTAAAGTACTGGGAAACTGTGCACACGCCCATGTCTCTGCACATACATGTTAGCAGGCTGTAGTTTGTGGACACTCTGCTGTAAGGGTTTTCTTTTTCTCACTCAAATGTAAAGCAAGGCCACCACAAGAAAAGAGCTTGAGTTTTCAGAGCGAACATGAAGTGTAAAATAATTTTAAGAGGAAAGGGTAAGCCAGGAAGATGCAGTATGAGTACCTGATAGAATTAAAGATCTCTTTGAGGTTTGTGATCATAAACTTAAAATGAGATAAATCAGCAGGATTTTAAGGCGTTGTTTTTTTTTTTCCCCCTAGCTACAATCAGTTGCAAAAAAAAAGCAAGCTGGGCAGTGGTGGCGCACGCCTTTAATCCCAGCACTTGGGAGGCAGAGGCCAGCCTGCTCTACAGAGTGAGTTCCAGGACAGCCAGGGTTACACAGAGAAACCCTGTCTCAAAAAACCAAAATAAATAAATAAATAAATAAAATAATAGAAATAAAAAACATGCAGAAACTGTGTAAGCTGGAAGATGTAAGCAGATGAACCTATACCCTTGAGCTATAAATAACTTACGGATGGTGTTTCCATGTCCAGTGCCACGATACTATCTGACAGTCACCTCAGGTAACTTCCTACCTGATGCTGGAATGGACTTACTCTGAAGACAAACACTCTCAACAAGAACTACCAGGAACATTTTACAATTTGGTCACACGCATCATCTCCATTCACCTAAGTTCCCAATGATTCTTGGCTGGGGTTGGCTGGGGAGCGAGGATCAAATCTTGTTTAACTCTGAAGTTTATCTTCTTTTACTCTGTCGTTACACTTAAATCTTCAGTTTAGAAACGTAAGAACTGGAGTCTAGGGATGCTGAATGATTTTCCAGGCTGATCCATTTTCCAGTGGTACAGACACTGCATCCTCAGTGGATGCCCGACCATCATCCAGCTAAGCTCCTTTTATGCTTCTCTGCTACTGCCCTTCCCATGCTCCTCCTATAGCTAGCTATATTGTCTTTCCTCACACTCCTTTCTGATAGTTATTATTCCTTCTATTCATGTTATCCTGTTGTCTTTGTACTATCATCCAGCCCTCATCACTCAGGCATAGCTAACTCTGAAAGCCTTCTAATCTGGCCTCCTATGAGTCACTCATAATATTACAATGTCCAGAACAGACACATTTACACGAAGACTAGTGGTTACATAGAATTAAAAGGGTTGAGAGGAAAGGAATGGCTTCCATTGGATCCTAAGGTTCTGAGGGCACAGTAACAGTATTGTAAAAGTAAATGTGGTGACATTTACGTGACTATAGATACATTCAAGGCATTAAACAAGTGAGCTCTATCTCAATGAAGTTGTTTTTTATAAGTACATGTACACATGTGTGGAGGTCACATGACAACTTGGTGTCGATGTCTCTCTCCTTCCATGTTTATGTAGGTTCCAGGGATTGAGCTTAGGATGCCAGGCTTCACAGCATGTGCTTTATCTGCTGAGCCATCTCAATGGCCTTTTCTTTTTTACTTCTTTATCCAGACCACTACTGATGACATTCAGGCTTCTGTCAGTATTCTGATAGTATATTACAGTGGTTTTTTTTTTTATGTATTTCTGTCAGTAGAAACAGAAGTGTGGCTCTAAAAGGCAAATCTAGAGGTAAGTGGACACAGCCTGGCTCTCTTCCATGGGAGCTGCTCTGGTTTACATTTCCATAGCAATGGATGAAAATGCCACTTATGTAGGGCCTAATCAAGAGAAGACTTTGCCAGACTGTGTTTGCCAGTGTGACAGGTGAAGAATGGCACCTCAATAGAATTTTAATTTGACTCACTCTTGATTCAATGTAAGTGTCTTTGCTGGGGTGCAGTAATTTATACCAAGGCTGGTACAGGAGGTCTGCCATGAGCTGGAGGCTACCAGGGCCTAAGTGAGACTGTCTCAGGACAGCCAAAACAAGTGAGAATAACAACAATCGTTTTAGGACTTTTACATGTGCTTAGTAGACTTCTTCATTACTCTTGTTTCTGTACAGTTGTTGGCCTTACCTTATTTATGAACTCTCTATATTCAGGGTGATGCCTTTCTACTTTACTTAGTTTTCCCCCAGAAGTTCTTTTTTGTTTGTTTGTTTAGTTTTTTGTTTTGTTTTGTTTTTTCGAGACAGGGTTTCTCTGTATAGCCCTGGCTGTCCTGGAACTCACTCTGTAGACCAGGCTGGCCTCAAACTTAGAAATCCGCCTGCCTCTGCCTTCCAAGTGCTGGGATTAAAGACATGCGCCACCACTGCCCGGCCTCCCCCAGAAGTTCTTTCCACTTACATTTATCTATCATTTCATTTCTGTTTTTGGATTATGAGATTCAGTTAGGAAACATTTTTCCCATTTCCAGGATACAAAAGGATAATGTTTTCTTCTATGTACATAAATTCACTTCTCTAATTGATTTGAAATTTATCTTGGAGTAAGGAATGGAATAGTTTTGGACTTTTATCCTATGCTAACATAGTTGAATAAGGCTTACTTGGCTGGACATATGTATTTATCCAAACATCCAGTCTATGCCAAAAAGCAGGATGCCAGGTGACTTCATGTTCCACGTCTGAGAATACAAAGCTCATCCTGGAGGATGCAGGTCATCTAGACAATTGCTTCTTGGTGCTTTGAAAGGCTTTCAGCATTTCCGAGCAGCCGTGCATGAGCTATACCTTCTCTAGCTGTGCCAGGTAAGATGAAACAAAGCCAGAAAATACCTAGTCCTACAGTGTGGATATTTCATTAAAATTAAGGTTAAAAATACGTTAGAATTAAATAGGAACCTTACAAAAAGAAAAAATGTGGTCACATCCCTTTGACTAAAATTTAGTCAGTGTGATTCTATGAAAGAAAAACTCAGAAGTAAAGGGAACCCCAGTCTCTGAGCTTCAGGTTCGATCCTAAAACATACGAAGAGAGTCATCTAGTATTTGCACAGTATCATCTACTATTTGTATGTTCTCAACAGTTGATCCTTACTCTACCGATGTTATGTGATAAATGCACTTTGGTATATTAGTGAAAAATTTAACTGACTGAATCATTGGTATAATTAAAACCCATACTAGGCACAAAATAATATCAAAATTTATTCTGTTACCCAGAGAGAAATATACAACGTTGTGACTAATTTAGGTTAGGCATTGTTTTCATTCCCATCTGCTATGTGGAAAATTTGAAATAAACTTTCAGAAAGAATCAAACTTTACAAACGAGGGAAATGGGGCAGATTGTAATCAGATTTCCAGAACACTAACGTCCTCCCCTTCTACTGTCGTCAGTCAGGAAGACACTGGTTTATTACTGAGCATATGTCTACTCTTGGCTACAGTCAAGAGTGAGGGAGAGCTTCTCACAGCAATGGATAACTGACAGTTCCATTGTGGCTACCTATTCACCTCATGTACACCATCTCAACTCCACCATCTGAACTCCCAACACTGGAAAGCCTGTCCTCCTTCAGGCAGTGATATCTATGTGTTGGGAAACAGCAAGGAAGCAGGTGAAAGAGATAGAGCAAATGTCCTGGGTAACATACTGTCGGCTACTGACAATTCTAATTTTGAAGACAAGCAAGATACAGTTTTGGCGTCTGACTTGATCACAGCCTGATCAGGTTTCTGGGACTTCTAAATCTACATCAAATGTTTCGTCCAGACTACCACACTAGTGGTCAGATTAGAATCCTGCATATAATCACTTATGCTGGGATGTGGGGGCTCCTTAAAGGATAGTTCTACTGTAGAATACATACTAAATATAGCACTATGTTATAAGCATGTATTAATACCATGTCAGACAGAAAAAAACCGAAGCTGTCAAAAGTAGTCAAAGCAGACATGGATCAGGTTCTGTTACATGTACTTTTTTTTTTTTTTTTTAAGGCTTTCGAGACCTGGCTGTCCTGGAACTCACTCTGTAGACCAGGCTGGCCTCGAACTCAGAAATCCACCTGCCTCTGGGATTAAAGGCATGTGCCACTACTGCCCGGCTACTTGTACTTTTTAACCATTGGGATCCATTCACTGAAATTGTCCCTCTTCTGCAGAAAAGTGAACCTCAGTGTTCTCCTTTATGGTTCAACACTGATGAAAAACAAGCTCCATAGAGGTTTTTCAAAATAATGGAAAAATATACATTTAAAAATACTAACTCTAGGCTAGGTATTGGTGGTGTATGCCCTAATCCCAGCACTAGGGAGGCAGAGGCAGGAGGATCTACACAGAAAAACCTTGTCTCAAAAACAACAACAAGGGCTGGAGAGATGGCTCAGTGGTTAAGAGCATTGACTGCACTTCCAGAGGTCCTGAGTTCAAATCCCAGCAACCACATGGTGGCTCACAACCATCTGTAATGAGATCTGATGCCCTCTTCTGGTGTGTCTGAAGACAGCTACAGTGTATTCATATATAATAAATAAAGAAATAAAAAAAAAAAAAAAAAAAAAAAACCAACAACAAAAACTCTAAAATCTTAACTCTATAAAGATTGTTACCTGGCACAGGACAAAACGAAGTTGTAAAATAAGCTGATAGATGCTAACTCCAGTTTTATGAGTTCTCTTATCTCATCAATACAGCAGCTCTAATATTTTATAATGCCTGCAGAGCTAGAATCTGGACTTCAAATTATCTTTTAGAAACAAAACTGGACTAGCAAGTGTTTCACCTACCTTTCCATGACAGCTAGGCACTCCTTTCTCCAGGTAAATCTACTCCCTCGTCGAAGCCGGAAGGTTCCGGGTGTGGCGGAGACTGGAGGAGGTGTTTGTCTCCATTCAGGGTCCTCTATTGGAATGGGGGCAGGTCTCATACTTAATGTAGCCCCTGGAATAAACAAGGCATTTTTAAACAAAAACTTCGCAATTAAAAAAATCAGCATTATAAAGATACCATGAAAACAAGACAATGAGTTCTGAGTATGAGCTTTTCTTTGTCCACTGAAACTTGAAGTCCAAGATATTTAATATTGTTATTTTAATTTAAAAAAAAAAATCAAGGAGCTGGAGAGGTGGCTTAGTAGTTAGGAGTAATGACTGTGCTTCCAGAGGACCCTGGGTTCAATGTCCAGCACCTAAATGGCAGCCAACAACTATCTGTAACTCCAGTTCTAAGGGATCTGATGCCCTCTTCTGGCCTCTCCTGGATCTGTACACACACAGTTCACAGACATACACGTAGGGAAAACACCTATACACATAAGATAAAAAATGACTAAAGAAAAATCCTCAAGAGGTAAAAGCCTTTTTCTTCAAAAGCCTGTGAGAGTCACCACATCTGCCGCCTGCCCATCTGCCCATCTGTGTCCCTCAGTTCCATTAATGCACTGCACACAAAGCATGAGACCTACCTCTTCATAGGAAGGCCTGGACTTTCAGTTGTTATGCCTTTTTTGAAATCTCTATACTAGGACAGATGTGGTACTCGTCTTAATCTCACCACTTGGAAGTCAGAGGCAGAAGGATCAGAGCTATTAAGTAACCTCAGATACACAAGACTGTCTCAAAAAGAAAAATGTCGTGTAATTCAGCAGCAAAGGAAATAAGAGAGTGCTTTACAAGACTTCAGTGAGCAGGATTCAGTCTCTATAGGTCTATTACCTACTAATAATCCTATATTATTTCATCTCTCAACCATAACAACTTCAATCTGACACAGTTCACTAGATTAGCTTTTCTCAAGTAGCTTCAACCAGTTATAACTTGCTAATTCTTGATGTATTACATGTCTTTTTCTGTGGCTTGTTCTGGACTTGAGAGGCCACATTGTCTCAGGCTTGCATGGACTTAGCTCACAGATCTGAACAGAGATCATGCTTCCCCAGAGGGCTCTGCCTCCTGTTCCTCTTGTACTACATGCACTGCTAAATTCATCTTTCCCAAACATAATCACAGTTATATCACTCTTCTGATTAAAGTCTTCAGGATGCTCCTTCTGACTATAGTTTGATGTAAACTTTTTTTCCTTTTGAGACAAAGAATAAAGTGGCCCAGAATTCCTTCCTCCACCTCTCAAGTACTGGAAGTATGAGCATGCTTCGCTATGTCTGACTAATCAAAACTCTTAATAATATGTCCTGGAAAGGCAGGTTAGAATTCAAGGGGTTTATGTACATATGAATACATGTTACTCTCACACAATGAATACATGTTTCTTCATAATAGGAACTGTTTTCTATCATATCATCAAGTAACACCATGAATAATGTCACTATTCCAATACACATATCTCTCCCCCTGACCCCCCACAAACCCTTTCTTCGTACTATGTTACTTAGGCTAGCCTTTAACTCCTGAACTCAGTAATTCCTCCTGCTTGAGCATTCCAAGTAGTTGGAACGAAAGGTATGCAAAATGTGGGCATAGGTAACCCCCCTCCTAAAGGCAACATCTTTATTTGTATTTTCTTGGATGGAGACCAATGGTTTAAGGCTAGACTGTCCTTTTCAAACATACTATCTTTCTGTTTCTCCCTTATTAGTAAATCTTTTCTTCAAATGGCACTAAAATATTTCAGATTCACCTCATCTTTAATTATCCTACCTCCCCCCCCCAGATATTATATAGCCAGTCTATACTCAAATTTCATGAATTTTACATTCAAAATAAATCCAGTATAAAAGTTTCTCTTTATATGCATTGCTGATTTAACAGCATCATCTCTCACAACCATAACTGCCCAGGGCAAGTCAGAAGATGAACTTTTACAATAAACTGTAGATCTGGGTAGGTCCTAAGACACCGACAAAGTCCAAAGCTAGATCATAGGGAGCTTGGTACCCTCTGTCTGCATCTCCTTGGATGCTGGCTTATCTGTCCTTTAGGAGTCAGATCCACTGTACATGCTAACCATGTAGAGAGGCTGCATAGAGTGAAAGATGCTCCCCAGATCTCCAGATGTTTCTGCTGTTCTACCCTAGGGCCTGACAGTGGAGGGAGAAGCTACCTTGTACTCTCTTAAGCCAAAGTATATGCATCATGTGGATACTTCTATAGCTATTTTACAGAGAGAAATAAACATCCAGACATACAGTCCCAACAGAGGCATATTGGTAACCAGGCTCCAAGGGCTCCATGGGTCCTTCCCTGCTTCCTGGTGGCTGTGCCTTTGTGTAGTGCTTTCCCATTCTGTACTCATGACTAGACTGTGTGATCAGCAGCATGTGGCAGTGAAAGCATGGCTTCTCCAGAAATCAAACACCAGGGCATCTTTCTTTTGTTTCTTTTTCAGATCACTTGCTCAACGAAGGGGTTGCTAGGTGAGAATGGATGCCGAGGTTCTTGAGGAACTGCTGTCTCTGGTCATAAGGCAGTAAGGAATAGGGATAGCCAACATCCATGTGAATGGCCTTGCATGTGGACCATCCAGTTCTAGTGACTGCAGCCCTGGCTGATGGCTTGAATAAAGGCTCATGAGGATGTTTCTCCTGGATTCCAGATCCAGGAAATAAATCTTTGCTGTGCTAAGCTGCAAAAATGTGGCATGGTTTGTACCACAGCAGATAATTAATACAGGTCATCACAACCAAGTCCAGTTGTTATTTCATCATAGCATCCCAAATGATGAGCATGGTACTTATTCAAATGCTCCAATTAGGCAAAAAAAAAAAAATTCCTTTAAGATAAAATACTTTCCTAATAGTAGAATGAGCACCTTTTCTGTTTGTTTCTATTCTGCTATTATTATTCAGACTTTTGTTAGTTTTCGGTTCTTTTTCTATTGAGCTATAGATTTTAACTGAGTGGAGATGCAACATCAATTATTAGTCACATAGCTGTAATCAATTTTTTACTTGTCATCTACTGTATTTTTATATCATTTTAAAAATCCTAATTTATGATACTTAAGTTTGTAAGCCTTTTCATGCAGCCGATGAGTGTGACTCTTTTGTATCAAGGCTAGTAGGTTTAAATCTCTTCCATTATCATCAAGGCTAGTAGGTTTAAATCTCTTCCATTATCATCAGTGAGTTTAAATTTTTTATATTATGGTCAATAGGTTTATGAAAAGAATTTAGGGACTCAGCAGTTAAGAGCCCTGGTTGTTCTTCCAGAGCACCCAGGTTTAATTTCCAGAACCTCCCTGGCAGCTCACAACTGTAATTTCAGTTCCAGGAGATCTGATGGCCTCTTCTGTCCTCTCTGGGCACTAGATTTGCAAATGGTGCACAAAAATGCATGCTGGCAAAACACTCATACAAATAAATCAATAAACAAAGAAACAAACAAACACATAAATAAATAGTTTCTTTTATCAAAATAACCAGAGGCTGGTTCAAAGTATTTCCAATTTTTAACCAAAGAAAGTAAGGATTACAGCACACAGTAAGAGTCTAGGATAAGAATTTACCAATTTAAAGGTATATAAATTTCGCTCCAAAAAGAAAAATGTCCAAAACAACCAAGCTAACTAACACCTGTTCAAGATTTAGGCAGAAATAAAACAGAAAAGACCATGGGCTCTCTTACTCCACATTTGCCCTGGTGTAGGGATGGAGAGTTTCGGAGTAGAGGGGATGGGGAAGAAGAGAACACAAGATCAGTGAGTTCCAGCGTGTGCTGCTAGAACTGTGGCATATTCTCTCAGGCAGGCATGCAAATTAACAGAGAGCAGAATCCTAAGAGGCTAAAGGAAACAGACACTCAATGTACAATAGAAATCCCTTTGTGGTATTGGGACTTACTGTTAATAATATCAATCATTTTAAAATATCCTGCATTGTCTAGACTTCCTGTAAGGAAGGAATTTAGATTAAAATAAAGAAAGGAAGGAAAAAAGGAAATGAGGAAGGTGGGGGTGGGGAGGATAAAATCCCAGGAAAATAAAGTAGTGACTTAGTGACCTTGAAGGAAATCAAGACTACTTATGTATAAAAAGCTGAAACTGAGTAAATATTCTTAATTTTAAAAATACCACATTAATTTTGAAGTATTTTTTTTCATGTTCCATTTCTTTATCAATGTAGCAGTCATTCAGAATAGCATAAGGAGCCAGGTAGGCATGGTAGCTAGCTGCCAGGGAATGTGAAGTTGGCGATCCCCAAAGCAAGCCAGGTAGCAAGACTAGCTCTCTCTATCTATGAGCTCAAGATTGGCTGAGAGACCTTGCTTCAGTGAGTGAGGTGGAGGGAACGACTGTGGATGATTCTTGTCATCAACCTTGGACCTCCAGGTGCCCACACACATGTGTACCTGCTCCTCCCACATACACCACACACACACACACACACACACACACACACACACACACTAGAAAAAAAATTAGTACATGAAGCACTTTAAATGAATACAGATTTCTTCTAGAAAACCTGGTGTACTTTGCTTTAATTCAGACAGACAGGGAGCAGTGAATTTTGCAAGAAAAGAATAATTTTTTTTGTTTTTTTCGAGACAGGGTTTCTCTGTGTATCCCTGGCTGTCCTGGAACTCACTCTGTAGACCAGGCTAGCCTCAAACTCAGAAATCCGCCTGCCTCTGCCTCCCAAGTGCTGGGATTATAAAAGGTGTGCGCCACCACCGCCCAGCAGAAAAGAATAATTTCAAAATTAAGGCCTGTGACAGGGCAATGCACAGAAACTAGACTGAGGGAATAATGAGGATAAGCCTTAAAATGTCCCTCAGCAACACAGGACTTCTGGGCTGTCGGTAAGGACTACTCCACTTCATACATGAGTTCACACTAAAACAAAATTTGTACTCTGTTTTGGCAAATCTAAACTCATGAGGAAAAAAAAAGCCTGCTTTCATAATATGCTAATAAGCCTTAGGTTTTCAGTGCGTGCTCTTCTGTAGATTATCTTATATACAGGGTTAGAACTGGGTGAGGCCCTACTCATCAGCTAGTAAACAAAGGCTGTTAGCACTATCCACAGAAATGGAACACGGCTTCTCATCTCCGCCAACATCACTCATATGTTTTCCAGAGCTCTGGCATGCTATGTGCAAAGGACAGGTGTTTTCTTCTGACTGGCACACTGACTTATGTGCACTAAACACAAGCCTCCCACCTGATTCCGTTTAATGTAAAGCTACAGATCAGCAGCATGAGCCTGCAGGTGCCCAGCAAATCCTGCCTGCCATAGTAATGGTTGAATCAGACAAGAGAAGGCTGTGGAACTTAATTTGAATTAATAAAGGAATTTTTCTCATATCAAACACACTGAATTTAGCACTTGGTTCTTTAAGAAAACAAGATCAAGTCCATGTGATTAGCTTCCACCTTTTTATTTATAAATATTTTATTAAAATTTATTAACATTTTATTTAAATATTTTATTTATTTTATTTTATTTAGCAGGCTTTGGGATGTGCTGGGAAAGTCCGTTTACCAGAGAATAACACTGTCTCTATAGATATTGGATTATCAATACAAATAACCCTACTTTCTCTTGCTGAGTTTATGTAAAGTGAACCTGGTAAAGGAGAGACTTGTAAAAACTCGGGATGGATCTAGAGGCAGAAACTGAAAGAAGAATCGCACTAGAGAAATGCAACCAGAAGTCACTTAAGCAAAGAATCTATACACACAGCCGGCTTGTTTGCCAGGCATTTCCACAGCAGAAAAGAGAAAAGTCAGCTTTTCGTTTTGCAGCTTGCCTTAATTTTACATTTTTTCTCAAAGTGTATGTGACAAGATGATGCTATTTACATTTCTCCTGATAACCTGTCTGCTAGACAGAGGAAAGGTTATGGTATTAGCAAACTACCTCCTAATAAGCCCACCCATGGCTTATTTCCTACAAACTGCTTCAGGCAAGCTGCAGGACCACACTTCAGGAACTGTGGCCGATCTTCTCTTGGTATCTTAACATGAACAAAATTGACTTTCACATCTCTCTCTCCCTCCCCGCTTTCTTCCTTTCAGTATACACTATATGTATTTTTCAAGCATAGACTACAATGTCTAAAATTCAGAAAGCCACAAAAGGGCCATCATTCAATGGTAAAATGCCTGCCTTGTATGCACAAGGTCCTGAATTTGATCCCAAGGACTGCAAAACAAACAAACAAAGAAACAAACAAAAGACCCAGAGGTTAAATAGTTAAGTCTTTCTAGTCTCCCCTTACTAGCAGCATCCCTCTTCAGAGCTGTTTGTATCAGTTCCTAAGCTAGAATTCCCAATAGCTTCTATACTTACAGAAATCTAAACTGCCTGTGTTCGTGTGCGTATTCCTTGGAAATCAATAATAATGTAGTATATATTGTTTCATATCTTACATTTTAAACTTCTGTATACTGTTTCACTGCATGCAACTATAATCTACACGAACCATATTATAAATAACAATATTCTGCGATAGTTTCTTGTAGAGAACTTAACCACTTCTTGATGAGGTGATTCTATTGGCTTGCAAAGAAGAGCATAAGGCACTCTAAGCAGCTATTTAACAGGTAGAGAGAAGAGAATCCTAGGTGGCATGCTGTATTCAAAGATTAAAGCAACTCCGAAGTACCCACAGAAGAAGAAACATCATCATTCTTTAGACAGAATCAAAGGCTGTTTTAAAATCAACAAAGACACACCGACACCTCCAGGAAGAATACTATGCCACATTACCTCTTAGATTAAAGGTGAAAAGACAGAAGAAATCCTAAATACTGATGGGAAGATTCAACTATTATAAATACAACAGAACTACCATTTGTCTCTTACCAACTTCCATTTTTTTTAGCTGCTTGTAAAATATAACATGAAAAAAATGGAATGAAATGAGTATAGACTGTGGTTTTAAACAGGAGCCAGCAATGTAACTTCAATGAGAAGCCCATGCATGCACATAGGGACACTCGCCCTTGACAAGAGACTACCTGTGCATAGAGGGCTGTTCCCAGTGAGCGCCGTTAGTCTGCCCTGTGCTTCCCATTGGATGCCCTACATTCCAACTTCCCTCAATGTCTCTCAGAGCTGGCTGGGCCTAGCTCAGGTTCCTAGATACATTTAATTGGGAAGTAAGATTAAAAACAAAAATAAAATCACCCCAAGGTTGCATGCTAGATTCTTAGTAGGAGTCCTCAGTGAGCCTAAAAATGCTGCTGCAGCTCTTTCCTGTTTCTAGTGAAGTAATTATGTCAACAGCTTCCACCCTGCCCCAAGCTGGATGGAGTACAGCCCTAAAACCACAGTGTAGGAATTCAGATCAACAACCATTGGTCTCTATGCAAGTTCTGTCTTAGGTACCAAACCCTCTGTAAACACAGTTCCTCAGGTAGCTAGCTGAACCCTCGCTATCAGCCAGTGTGTATCTATCTGTGAAGCACACCAAGTTTCTTTCCTTCTTCATCTAGCTAGCATTGCTGTGAATTACTGGCTTTGGTATGAGTCACAGGAGAAGAAAACTCATCTTCGGGAGACTACTTAGCATCAAGTCTGACAAACTGCTTCAAGAATATCATAGAAATGTGCTGGTCTCATATTGAAACACTAGACAACTGAGCCCTTGGGAATGTAGTTGGTTGGAAACTGCGTTTAAGTGTAAGTTACCTACTGATTTCTAAAGAATCTGGACAAGAAGTAAACAGGAAGTAGTGATGTTTCAATTTTCAAAATGAAAATTAAATATTGACATGACAGGTGCTAACATATATTACCGTGAATTTTCAGTTTCTTTCTGAAATGTGGCTGCTAGAAACTATACACCTACATGGCGTTTGTGTTGAATCTCCCCTGTGAATGGTGCTGCCTTGGAACGTGTAGCAATAAAAAGAATAGAGGCACTTTTTCAAGAGATTTGCTTATGCTTTTAGACACTGCTAGAAAACATGAAAACAAAATGTCAGCTGATAAATGTTGAAGGAATGATTGATGAGATTACTTAATTTTTTATAAATTTCCCTGGAAAAACTGATTGAGCAAGGATCTTCAAGGAATGCTGAGACTGGCTAACACAGGCCCGATCATTTACTCTGGAGCAGAAGTAATCACACAGATTACTTAAAATGCAAAGAAAAGATCACGTCTCCACCTCAACAGCGCCATTGAGTACAGACACGAGCAGCACCACCATTTGACAGGCTTTACGACCATGGCAGCACGGACTTCTTACTAGTCACACTGTATGTGGGACACTCTATCAGACAGAGATTTTAAAAGTTTATGTCATTAAAAAAATAAAAAATTTGGGCTGGAGAGATGGCTCAGCAGTTAAGAACACTGGCTGCTCCTCCAGAGGTCCTAAGTTCAATTCCCAGCACCCATGTGGTGGCTTACAACCATCTGTAACGGGATTCAATGCCCTCTTCTGGTGTGTGTGAAAACAGAACACTCATATAAAATGAAAAAAAAAAAGTTTGAGCAATTTAAGAATCTAGGGAAACATTCTAATTTGCTAACCTAAAACAGATACTACTTATTAAAAAATGAGAGAGAGAGAGAGAGAGAGAGAGAGAGAGAGAGAGAGAGAGAGA
>NW_021621022.1:3940218-3982906 GCF_004785775.1 Grammomys surdaster
GAGAGAGAGAGAGAGAGAGAGAGAGAGAGAGAGAGAGAGAGAGAGAAGAGAAGAGAGAAAGAGGGAGAGAGAGAGGGTTGAGGGGGAAAAGACAGATATTGAGCTACACAAGATGTTTTTATAACAGAGGCCTAGATAATGGTGGAGGTATTCATTTTCTTTGCTATAATAATAGAGATTGTGGTTATGTGGGAAGCTACCTTCATTATTAGGACAGTACACACATATAAATCTTAAAAAATATTAGTGGACAGCAAAAATGTTTACAATTTTTGTTTCTAAGAAAATTAACTGAAGATAGCTGGATACCTAATTGATATTTTCAAATATCTGTATATCTGTAATACTTCAAAAGAGAAAATAGGAGAGAATAGATTTTAGAAATTTTTTTGTACAGATTGTTACAATTTTGTTTTGTCTTACCAGGCCTTTTGGGTTGAGAAAAGCAAACAAGCCAACACCCTGTCCCCACCCCTCACACAAAGGCACTTGAATGCAGTACTGTGTATTTGCAGCACAGGGTCAATGCTGCTGCATGCAGCACCTCCCCCTGCATGCCTGTAGGCTTCATGCAGTGGAGCTGTAGAAGGCATTTTGACGTAAATGTTATACTAACATGGATCACACTACATCATGAATCACTAACTTGTGCACTGTGCAGCCTGAGACAGACATTCTCATGACATCATTTTTTCTTGATCTATCACTTGCTACAAGTATCTTGGAATAAATGTTGCCTATTCTTGGCAACTCCAGACACCAAGACTCATAATCTTTTCTCTTAAGATTTCATCCTATTTTCCAATCTAGTGCTGCTCCTGGGAGCTATGTGAATGGCTTCACCTTAAAATTCTGAAATATATTTATTACCCAGGACACAAGCATTAGAAACACAAAAGCATTAGAAGAGATCATTGGAACAATATAGTATGAACTCAATAAAAATATTAAATACATGCCAATTAACATAATGTTTTTCTAACTGTATACCTACAGTTGAAGAAAATGGGGCCAGCCATTGATGCCATGACCATTCTTCTAAACTGTGCCTAGGAAAATCACATAACCTGGAAACCAAGAGGCAGCTGAGAGGAAGAGGTGAACCCCTTGGAAACAGAAACCTCAACATAATTACAAGCAGGGCTTAGGCTTTCCACTTGCCTACGTGCATAAAGGAAAATACTAAAGCGTGAAGCAAGTTTTCTGAACACATTAGCACATGGGTTCACTGACATAACTATGCTTCTTCCTTTCGGCACAATAAATGAAAAGGATGCTTACCAGGGTTTGTCTTCTCAAGTTGATACCACCGGTAGAATGCTCTTTTCTTCTGCTCACTCAGATCTGATCCCTGCTGCAGCAGCCAGTGAGAGATTCGACTCTGACTGATCCCTATAGAAAAAGAAAAATAGCTCTTGGTGGGGCACTGAAATCATAGACAAGTTAATGAGGGTTCTGCTGGCTTTAGTTACTTGGTGCTTATTTACATGACTGTGTGAGAAGCTGTAACTTGAAAAAACTCCTTGACACTAGCCTGACCATACTGACTAGGACATATGCAAAAATGACCTATGAAAAGTCAAACAGTCTATCACCAAAGGTGTTACAGTAGCTTCTAAAATGAATGTTCAAGCTGAGTCCATAAACATGAGATAATGAGAGTATCCCAAGTAGCATTACTTGTCAGAGCAACAGTCCATGGCTGCTTTAAGAACATGAGACGCCTTACAGATACTTTGAGAGCAAAATATCTAGTCAGTACATTTCATTTCTTATTAATGACACTAATAAAAAGATTTAGGGGCTAGGAAAGGAAGGGTCATTGAAAACACTGTCTTTACTACAGTTTCTGGCTACTTGCTAGTTCATTTAAGCATTTTAGACCCATCTCCATTAGTAGAGAGAAGCAAGAGTTGACAGATTTAGGTTACAACATGACCTCTGAAGAAAGCCCAGTAACAAAAAACGGGTTTCTAGAGTTCGCTTTCCCTTCCAAACAGTTCACTTTCCCTTCCAAACAGAACAAACTACACATTTACTATACACATGTGCTATTGTTAATCGTTTCCTGTCGACAATTACTTAGAGATGTGAATGATTTGCATATATGAAAGTCAGAAGAATATTTCAACACGTTGAAGAATCACATGCTCATTCTGGTCATTATATTCTTAAAATCTCAATATACAACTGGCAAAAGCAGAGAAATCAGGAAAGAAACAAACAAGGCATTTCTAAAATATCATTTGACTATGATAAAGCATTTGCATCTTTAAGCTTCCAAAGCATGACAGGCAGTAGTGGTACATGCCTTTTATCCCAGCACTCAGGAGGCAGAAGCAGGCAGATCTCTGAATTTGAAGTCTGCCTAATCTACAGAGAGAGTTCTGAGACAGGCAGGGCTACAAAAAGAAATCTTGTCTTTTTGGAAGTCACATATCAGATATCTTGTAGATCAAATATTTACATTATGATTCATAACAGAAGCAAAATTATAGTTATGAAGTAAAAACAAAATAATTTTATGGTTGGGGGGGTCACCACAGCATGAGAAACTGTATTAAAGGGTTGTAGCATTAGGAATGTGGAGAACCACTGCTCCAAAGGGTTAAGGCACCCACTGTGGCAACTGGACATCACCAAACACTACCATACACAGCTGTGTAAAGCTATTAGGCTCACCAGAAGGCAGAACTACCATGACATTATTACATGATAACTAAACGTCAGGTCTCAGGGTTTCAGACACCTAGCAGCCCTTATTGGAAGATGACAAGAGAAAACATGGCAGAAGGAGCTAAAGGAAAGACTATTATAGAAAGTCCTCTGACTAAAAACTTTTACTTTTCTTCCTAATTTGTGTGTGTGTGTGTGTGTGTGTATGTGCACGCACGTATGGTTGTCAGGTGCCTTTACCCATTGAGCCATCTCAGTAGTCCAATGCCTTTCTTTTTTCAAAGGGTATATGAGTCTTGTTTTGAAAATGTTTCCAAGTAATTCCCAGAGACGTTTCCCAGTGGCAGAAGGTCTATGTGATGCAGGAGCTGGCAGCCAGTGCTGCCTGCCTGTGTGCTTGTTAGATGAGAATGCTGACTATTCTGAATAATTAAATCAGCTGGGTTTGGCAATACTGTAACCAGAATCTAGTTTTAGCCATCATGGCATCTTTTTACTACTACTCTAAAATAAGAATGAAGAAATGGTCATTTAGCATCATGGAATCAAAATCTATTTGGATTTTCCTGCTGTTACCACATAGGTAAAAAACAGGGAAGCTTAAAAAAATATATTAAGAAAAAGTATGTCTGAGATCTGTTAGCTTTCGCCAATATTAAATCACTTACATTAGAACATACAGAGCCCATTAGCTTTGAGAGCTGTCCACGCTGTGCAGCAGGTAGCAAAAGCCCATCAAGAGGACATCAAGTTACTGTATATTTGCATAACAAAAACTGACATTCATATAAATTTTTTGTTTGTTTTGTTATATTATTTATTTTTTGTGAGAAAAGGTTTCTTTGTGTAACCCTGGCTTTCTTGGAATTTACAACGTAGACCAGCCTAGCCTTGAACTTAGAGATCCACCTGCCTCTGCCTCCCAAATGCTGGGGCTAAAGGTGTGCGCCACCATAGCCTGGCTAAATTTAATATTCTCTAAAAGCTACAAAATTCCCAAAACTAATCTAACAACAATAAACCATTAATACTTAATATTAGCAAGAACATGGGATTCACACAGAAACAAATGGATAGGATCCATAAACACTCAACTCTGAGTTAGGGTTAGGGTTAGGGTTACAGACCACAGGAGTGAGTATTATCCACCACAAACAATACTCAAAAGACATGCACAAGAAGCCACATAAATGAGCATTTCCCAGAGAATTCCCCAGTTCCAAAGCCCAAATGGCCATCAAATACAGAATGCATATGTTGTGACAGCTGTGTCTTCTACTGCAGACTGCCGCAGCAACAGAAAGAGGATAAACTAGTAGTATATGTGCCCACATGGGTAGACCTCACAGAAACAATGATGCCTCTCAAAAGCCAAACACACACAAGAGCCATACACTATATATATATAGGGATGCAAATCAACCAACTGGTACCCATGTAGGAAAGAAAAGGTCGAGGATGAAGGTTTACGTGGTGGCCAGTAATGTTCTTTACTGATATGGAAGGTGGTAATGTGGGTATTTATATTTTATAAAAGTCACTGAGTTGTCATCTACTATACGTATTTAAAATTTAAAAAGATTCCCACAAGTTTTTAAAATTCAAAGACTATAATGTCTATTAACATGGACTGATGCCCTTGATATATAAAGTATACACTTTTATGAATATATAATTTTATATGCCTTGTATTACATTTATATCTATATATATCAAAAGCTTACAGATACAACTATAAATCTAAAATTGTAAAATTTCCCTATATTTCTACCACTAAAACTTTCTCCATCTTTCTATAAATGTTTTAATGTCTGGCTTTTGACACTGAATATTTTAGTTTCTGTTCATTCTTTTAGAAACAGAGCAATTAAAGTGAATGAAGACTTATAAAAAGAAGTCCACTTCTGCCTTTTGTCTGCAATTTTACTCTGAGGTAAGCATGTGACTGACTTAAAAATATGGCATCATACACTTTTCTCTCTGTGTAATTATGAATGTAATAAAACAAGTATTTTTACAAGGTAGGAACAAGTGATAAAGGGTGTCTTCCTGACTCACCTTGGATTCAGACAATAAATGTAGAAAACGAACCAGTTAACCAAGCCATTTCCAGAAGAGGCATTGCAAAACAGATGAATAAACAGCAAATGTCATACTCGGAAATGATTTTTTCTCTAGGATCCTTGACCCATAATCCCGGCTGCTCTGGAAGCTCTGTGGGACTTGGCATTCAGGTCCTAGCAGCTTCTCTGCACTGTCTGTCAGCTCTGCTACTTCCCTTGGGAGAAAATTCCAGATAGTCCCTTCCCTGCTGTAGAAGAAAATCTCAGGAAAAGTTTCAGTTCTTCAAAAACCTCTTCTTTTCTACCTCTTGTAAGGGCAGAAGCAAAGACAAATATACATATAATTTACATACACTGACTAAAACTAAGGCATACTTAGTTTTTTTCCAGTGGGAAAGTAAGCCCCTTGTATCCAAAGGGGTTGGAAACAGTCTTTAGCTCCATCCATAATGCCTTGTGAACTTCAGCTTTACTGGCTGCTGCTCTCTGGAGTTTAGACACCACACTTCCTCCACTAGAGGGCTCTCAACTAGAACCCAGCCTTCTAAATCTTAATACTGGACTCGGGATCCCTCTCCATGTTTTGTTTCCTGCCACAACTTATTGGCTCTTCACATGTCATCCTTGGAATGAGGAACACAGCTCCTCCAGAGCATCGTTTTGGCTCCAGGTGCTATGTTAGCTTTCTATTCATTAGTGGCCACTGGGATTCCATATTTAAGCCTCTTTCTTTGATCACCGTAATTATCAACAATGATTTAAAATGTCATGTAAATGCAAGAGACTCTCAGGGCACAGCCTGTTCTTGGAAACCACTGGCTGGGCAGCTTTAAATTTCTCGTAGGCCAACACAAGTAAGCCTAATCCATTATCCTCACCCCTCATCTGCTTATCTTCCTATAGGAGCTAGCTCAGTTTAACCTCTCACCCACTCTCTCCCCCAAAACTTACATTTTTACCAGATTTCTTTCTTCTAGTTGTCATTTTTCCGTTCTAGAATCTTAGCCTCTTTTACCTGAACAACCATAACAACTCTGATGACATGAACGGGCCATCTCAGAAGCACAAAATATAAAATCCTTATAAATGTTCCTCTTAAATTAGATCACTGCACGTCCTTCAGCAACTTTCTACTGCAACCAGAGATATGTTTAGACATGTCTTGTTATATTGGAGCCAGAGTCCCATTAAATAGCCCTGGCTGGCCTGGAAGTCACTATGTGTCTCAAGCTTGTCTCCCACACTTAAGCTTCCTACTTTAGTGCTTTTGAGTGCCACATTATAAGTGTGTGTCACCACGGAGCTAATGATTCAATTTTTAAGCTAAAATACAATCATTCTCTATAAAAATTCAAGTATGTCAAACACACATAGGAAAATACTACTTCTCCATCACTTTTTTGTTTGTTACCTTAGAGTTATTCTTGCTTGTTTGTATGGATGCATAAGACCTTCCCAATACATGTAACACATCATCATTTAAGGAGCATACATTTAGGTTTCCACACATAGTAAGGGACTGACTGTTCTCCACCCTGCACACTGTACATTAATTCCTCACTTAACTCAAGGGACAGCAACCTCATGAGACCTCTAGCTATGTTCTGTAAGGACACGTCTTTCTGCTGATGTATTGTGTCTTATTATCTTCTGTTATTTGGTTTTTGATTGCAGGCAGTGTCTCACTCTGTAGCCTGAGCTGGTTTTGAACTCTAGCTACTCTTTCTCTCTCAGCCTCCTGAGTGCTGGGATTAGGGTCACCTTCACCACCTTCATGGTCACTTTTTATTGACTCTTCTTTTTAAAGACTTAAAATTTCTCATGTGTATGAATGATGTACGCTCACATATGTGTGCTTGCTATCCATGGTGGCTGAAGAGGGTGTTAGATTCAATTTTTAAGCTAAAGCTTAAATAATCTGGCTAAGCTGCTTCTACATTTCTGATGTATATTGTCTGGAATAGTAGAGGCTTATGTCTGAAGATGCTAATAAATTCTGGGATAAAATTTTATGCAGCAACAGATGACTAAGCCACACACATTGGCTCTGGGACCTCTGTCTTTACTGTAATCTTCACATTAACGTCTTTCTGATCTTTAGTCAGCATTTTCATTCTGTCCTGACCCAGAGTTTCTACCATAACTTACTCAGGGCTAGGTTTAAATGGATTCAAGATTTTCTCATTTCCAGTTTCCTGACTTTGAAGCCCTGTATGTTGTAAACTGAGGTATATTCTACAAAGGGTAAACTCCTATGTATACAATGAGTTTTGAAAAATGTGTATATGTGTGATCATGGTATGACTCAAACTATAGCTCTCTTCCTGCCCTTCTCGGTTCCTACTTGGTTTAGTCAATAAATAAATTTCGCATTTTCAGCTTAACTCTTGCTGGCATTATCTCACCATGGAATTATTCTTACTAGTACAAGTTGATTCGGTGCTGTGTTAGCCAGGCTTTATCTCCTTGAGGTTCTATATCCCAGTTTTATACTTGGAGGACAATGTTACAGAAATAAATTGGGGTCACAGCTGCAGTAAAGCGAGTGGAAACGGTATAGCAAGAATCTCTACCAATGGCATGCCTCTGTGAAAGGAAAGAAAGCAAGACAACTTCCATAAAGGCACTGACAAACATGCTCAAAGTCACTCCTTTCAAAGCTGTGCAAACTATCAAGGGCTCACCATGTAGCACCTACACGGTGGCAGTTCACAATCATCTGGAACTCCAGTTCCAGGGATCCAACACCAGGCCTCCATGAGGGTACACATCATTACCACTACTGCCACTGCCACAGCATCGCCTCACTAACACCACCACTGCCACCACCACACACCCCATACACACACACACTAGAAGCAAGTATGTCTTTAAAAAGAAGAGTCAATAAAAAGTGACCCTGAGGCTGGTGAAGGTGACTCAGGCTCTAATCCCAGCACTCATGAGGCTGAGGGAGAAAGAGTACCAAGAGTTCAAAGCCAACTCAGGCTAAAGAGTGAGACACTGCCTACAATCAATCAAAAACCAAACAACACAATATAACAAACACAATACTACCACAGAAAGTATCCTTACATACTCTGGGATAGTGGACTTCTCTGACATAGATAGGAACAGTCAAAAGAGCTACAGAAAAGGATGAGAAAAATGGCTTATCCTATAAGAACTATCAACAGGGACAAGTATATGGAAGAACTAAACAGAAATTTTGGAATATAAAAGTATAAATGAAATGAAAAGTTTACTGGCAGGGTTCCACAGCAAATAAGAAGTTGCAGAAGCATTCATTATCGCACTGCAAAGGTCAACTGAGATGACTTATGGCAACAGAAGACAGGAAGGAACACCACAGAGCAAAACTTCATAAACACATGGGATACCACCACACATACCAAATACAAGTGAGACTCTTAGGACACACCAAAGTAAATAAAGAAGATTTTGAGAAAATAATGGCTAAAATCATGGAAATTCTGATGAAAAATCTTAACATTTTAAGGTGTCTAGTGATCTTCATGTATGTTAACCCAAAATTTCACACCTACAAGCACCACAAATCAATACCCCTCCCCCTAAAACAGGACTGGTGAGATGTCTCAGCACATAGAGGTGCTGCCAAGCCAGACAGTTCAATCCACGGGATCCATGTGGTGGAAGAAGAGACCAATTCCCATGAGTTGCCTTCTGTTCTCCACCCATGACCTACAGCATACATGTGCCTCCACCCACGCACAAAAAATAAACAAAACTGTAGTAAAAATGCTTTAAAATCAAAGGTATAAGTGAAAGTAAAAGAGGGAAAAGGAGGATTATGTAAAAGGCATGCTCATTAGGGCTGAGAGTAGGTTCCTCAGAGAAGCCATGGGGAGGATACTTAGGGACACTTCCTGAGGAATGCAAGGCCCTGCCACAGGGAGTCTCTGAAAGAAGGACTTCCTAGGGTATAATGAAAGGACATTAGACAGGACCTTCAATACACTGAAAACAGAACAGGGAAGGGTGTTATGGGGTGCATCTCAAAATGGCCACAACTGATGGCTTCTGAGAGGTCAGGCCTACTGGGAAGACGGGGGTCTCTAAGAGTACACACTGGAAGGACTGGAAGGTCCCCAGTCCTGTGATCTCCCTGCTCCTGGCTGCTGCTGCTGTGATGGAGCAAGCGACAGCAAACCAACACAGACAAGAAGAAGCTACATACACCAACAGAAAGGACAAAGGCATGCTTTACAGTCTGTAATTACCCTGTGCTATCCTGTTAAAAAGGCAAGTGTAACACATATTACATATCGTATGTTAATGAACACATGCAATGTGTATGACAACAACATCATAAAACACGGAAAAAAAATGAAGCTATGTAAGAGCAAAGGTGTTTTGAAATTAAGTTGATATTAATCTGGGCTAGATTATTATACATTAACACGTCAATAGTAATCCTTAGTGCAACTGCCAAAAGAACAACTCAAACTATATTAACAAATAACAAAGGATTTAAACTTGTATATGAGAAAGTATCCACCTAACAAAATGAGGAAGCACTAAAAACTAAAAAGGCACAAGAAATACAGAGAACATGGTAAATATAAATCATGCTTACCCTAATTACATTAAATCTTAATGAATTAAACACTACAAAAGAAGACAGAAGTTGACAGAACAGATGAAAAACACTATACATTCAAGGCCTCCTCACCTAGAGGCCACGAACTCCAGGTAAGCTGCCTTCCCATGGATCCCCCAACTCTACTGGTGTCCCCTCCCATATATCCCCAGTCCCCCACTTGTCCTCATCATGGTGTCCCAGTCTCCAACTTGGGCAGAGACACCTGCTCAACCACAGCCCACACTGGCCAGAAGACCAGAGAGAAACAAACCAAGGAACAAATATCATACAACAAAGACAATCTCAGAAATCAGCACCTGACCTATAATCACCTCAAACCCAGAAGCCCAGAGGTCAGTGTAAACAACACAGCCAACAAGAGTCAAGGCAGTATCTCCCCACCAGAGTCCAAGTATCCTACTGTAGCAAGCTCTGAATATGCCAACACAGCTCAAGCAAAAGAAAAGAACTTTAAAACCAAGTTTATAGCCAGGCAGTGGTGGTGCACGCCTTTAATCCTAGCACTTGGGAGGCAGAGGCAGGTAGATCTCTGAGTTTGAGGCCAGCCTGGTCTACAGACAGGACAGCCAGGGCTATACAGAGAAACCCTGTCTTGAAAAACCAAAACAAACAAACAAACAAACAAACAAAAATATGGAGGAAATGAGTAAATCCCTTAAAGAAGGCCAAGTAGGGTGGGGAGAACAGAGGAAGGAACAAAATTGTTCCTGAAAACAGAAATAGAAGAAATAAAGAAAACACAAATTGAGGGAATTCTGGCAATGAAAAATCTAGATAAGTGAATAGGAACTACAGAGGCAAATTTCACCAAAAGAGGTGGAGGTTCAAATCTTAGGCACTGAAGATATGACAGGATATATAGATATATTGGACAATAAGAATGTTAAGTCTAAAAAATTCCTGACACAAAACATCAGGAAATCTGGGACACTATGAAAAGATCAAATCTAAGAAAAATGGGAATAGAAGAGAGAGAAGAATCCCAGCTCAAAGGCTCAGAAAATATTTAACAAAATCATAGAGGAAAAATTTTCTCACCTAAGGAAGGAAATGCCTATAAAGCATACAGAACACAAAATAGATTGTACTTGAAAAGAAAGTTCCCGAGTTGGAGAGATGGCTCAGTGGTTAAGAGCACTGAATGTTTTTCCAGAGGTCCTGAGTTCAATTCCCAGCAACCACATGGTGACTCACAACCATCTGTAATGGGATCCGATCACCACTTCTGGTGTGTCTCAGGAGAGTGAGAGTGTACTCACATCCATAAAATAAATGAAATAAAAAGAAAAGAAAAGAAGAGAAAAGAAAAAAAAAGAAAGTTCCCTTGCCATATAATCAAAACACTAAACATGCTGAACAAACAAAACAAAACAAAAAAAATCTAAAAGCTGAAAGGAAAAAGGAACAAGTAACATAAAAGCAGACCTATTAGAATTACAATCAACCTCTTAATGGAGACTCCAAAAGCCAGCTGGGCCTGGACAGATGTCCTGAAGACTCTAAGAGAACACAGATGCAGCCTAGACCTAGCAAAACTTTCTATTACCATAGATGGAGAAAACAATATATTCCATGATAAAATTAAATTTAAATAATATCTTTTTAAAAGTCAGCCCTACAGACTGTATTAGAAGGAAAACTCTAACCCAAGGAGGTTAACTACACCTATGAAAACACAGGAAATATCTCATACAAGCAAAATCAGCATGAGTGAGTGTGTGTGTGAGAGCGCTAACACAACAAAAATAGTAAAAGTTAACAATTACTGGACATTTATATCTTTCAATATCAATGGACTCAATTCCCCAATTTTAAAAAACCACAGAATAGCAAAACGGATGAGAAAAAGAACCTATCCTTCTGCTGCATACAAAAAATACACCTTAACAACAATGATGCCATTACCTCAGAGTAAAGGGTTGGAAAAAGACTTTCCAAGCAAATGGACCTATTAGGCAAGCTGGTGTTGCCATTCTAATATTTAACAAAATAGAGACTTCAAACCAAAATTAGTCAAAAGAAACAGGGAAGGACACTTCATACTCAAAGGAAAAATCCACTAAGAATGTTTCAGTTCTTAACATCTACACTACAAATGCAAGGGCATCCACAAGTGTAAAAGAAACATTACTAAACCTTAAATCACACATTGATAGTGTGAAGACTTCAATATTCCACTCTCACCAATGGACAAGTCATCTAGACAAAAACTAAACAGAGAAATACTGGAGCTAACAGATATTATAAACCAAATGGATCTAACATATCTACAGAACATTTCATCCAAAAACAAATTAATATACATTTATCCCAGTAACTCACCGAGCATTCTCCAAAAGTGACCATATACTGGGCCATAAAGCAAGCCTCAACAATATAGAAAAACTGAAATCCCCCCTGTATATATTAGACTATACCATGGATTAAAGCTGGATTTCAACAACAACAGAAACTACAGAAAGTTAAAAACTCATGGAAACTGAACAACTCTCTATTGAATGTGAGAAGTTCATTTTTCATATTCCATTTATCTCCACCCAGAAATTAGGCCACAAGCCACTTGCTAAGTAAGGTATTTGCTCTCTCAAGCTAATCCAGCTGACTGAGTCACTTTAAGGCAGAAAGCTATAGCTTCTGGTTAGCACCTCAAAGTGACAGGGCAGGAGGCTACAGAAAGCAGCCTGCAGGAATTTTAGGGCTCTAAACTGAAGTATCAGGGAGAAAAGAAGGGGACTTATCTCTGCCCTTTGTTCTCAGTACCTGTAGGACTCTCAGAGCAGATGTTCACATGGTAAAAAGCTCACTGCAAGTCTGCACATAAATTCAGTCATAAATTGAATAAGAGTTTTATAACAGAGAATGCCTACGGAAAAATACTAGGAGCAATTATCTTAACTTTCACCATTTGTTACTAGCTTGCAGGGTCATGGAAAGTTTAAGACTGTAACTAAGCTGTCTTTGAAGTTTTGTTTAGATAAACCCAGTCAATATCTTATCTCCTGTTTTTGCACCTGGAGTCCTGTGTGTATATCTTCTTTATGACCTCCGGTTAAAGATTTCTGTAACCCCTTGGAATGTGCCCTAAATTTTAGAAGTCTGCTATTATCTCAGAAGCAATTAAGCAGTCCTGTTGTAAAAGGAACTCAAATGTCTCTATCTGGGTTGCCATTCTGAACAATGGTAACCCTTGCATGCTAGATGTTTCTGAAGAATAAACATTCTTTGATTTTGAATACTATCTGAGTCTGGGGTCTTCCTTCAGTGATTTTCAGACCCTTACAAATGAAAGACAGAAATAAAAAAAAATAAAGACTTTCTAGAATTTAATGAAAATGAATACACAACATACCAAAAACTTATGGGACACAATGAAAGTGGCGCTAAGAGGAGAGTTCACAGCACAAAGCGTCTTCCTAAAGAAAGCAAGAGAAATCTCATACTAACAATCTAACGCATACCTGACAGCACTACAACAAAACAAAAACACAAGAGGAGTAGGCAGGAAGAAATTATCAAACCGAGGGTTTAAAATCAATACAATAGAAACAAAGAACAATGCAAAAAGTCAGTAAGTTGGTTTTTGTTTTGTTTTTCAAAAAAATCATCAAGATAGACAAACTGTTCAGTATCCGAACTAACTAAAAGACATGAAAAGAATATCCAAATTAACAAAATGAAAAACAAAAAGTAGAACATATCAACAGACATCAAGGAATTACAAGGTTATACTTTAAAAACCTATACTCTACAAAATTGAAAAATCTAAAAAAATGGATAATTCTCTTGATAGATACCACTTGCCAAAGTTAAGTTAAGGTCATATAAACAGCTTAAAAGACCTATAACCCCTACGTAAATAGAAGCAGTGATTAGCAGTTTCTCAAACCAAAACAAAACAAAAAACAAAAAACAAAAACAAACAAACAAACAAACAAAAAAAACAAAAAAAAACCCAAAAACAAAACAACCCCCCCAAAAAAACCAAAACCAAAAAAAAAAAAAACCAGAGCAGGACAGTTTTAGCACAGAATTCTACAAACTTTCAAAATAGGGACAATACTCCTTAAATTATTTCACAACAGAAATGGAAGGAACAATGCCAAATTCATTTTATGAGACTATAGTGACCCTGATACACAAACCACATAAAGATTCAACTAACAAAGAGAATTACAGACCTGTTTCCCTTATGAACATAGATGCAAACAACAAAACAACAACAACAACAACAACAAACTCAATAAAATACTCTCAAACCGAATCTAAGAACACATCAAAAAGATTATCTACCATGACCAATTAGACTTCATCCTGGAGAATCAAAGATGATTCAACATAAGAAAAATCAGTCATTGTAACTTACTATATAAACAAACTGAAAGAAAAAAAACCCACATGACCATCTCATTAGATGTTTAAAAAAAACCTTTGACAAAATCCAATACCCCTTCAGGATAAGTGTTGGAGAGATAAGGGATACAAGGTACATACCTAAATATAATAAAGAGAATTACAGAAAGCCCATAGACAATATCAAATGAAATGGAGAGAAACTAAAAGCAATTCAACTAAAATAGGGACAAGAAAAGACTGTCTACTCTCTCCATATCTATTCTGTATAGTACTTGAAGTTCTATCGAGAGTAATAGAACCAAAGGAGGTCAAGGAATACAAATCAGAAGGGAAGAAGTCAAAGTATTGTTATTTGCAGATGATATGATAGTATACATACAATAAAAGACCCGAAAAATTCTACCAGGGAACTCCTACAGCTGATAAGCACCTTCAGTAAAGTGGCTAGATACAAAATTAAATAAACAAGCAAACAAATGGACTGAAAAAGAAATCAAAGAAACAACACCCTTCACAATAGCTACAAGTAATATAAAATACCTTGAGGTAATCCTTAACCAATCAAGTGAAAAACTTGTATGATAAAAACTTCAAGCCTGCCGGGCAGTGGTGGCGCACGCCTTTAATCCCAGCACTTGGGAGGCAGAGGCAGGCAGATTTCTGAGTTCGAGGCCAGCCTGGTCTACAGAGTGAGTTCCAGGACAGCCATGGCTACACAGAGAAACCCTGTCACAAAACAAAACAAAACAAAACAAAACAAAACAACAACAAAAAACAAAACACTTCAAGCCTTTGAAGAAAGAAATTGAGGAAGATATCAGAAGATGAAAAAAATCTCCCATGCTCAGTAGAATTAACATAGTAAAAATGGCCATCCTATCAAAAGCAACAGATTATACACAATCCCCATCAAAATTCCAACGCACTTCTTTACAGACTTTAAAAGGACAATTCTCATCTTCATATGGAAAAACAAAAGGCAGAGGATTAAAACAATCCTGAACAATAAAAGAACTTATGGTTATATCACTATCCCTGATTTCAAGCCATTATTACAGAGTTATAGTAATAGAAACCAAACGGTATTGGCATAAAAACAGACACATTGATCAATGGAATCGAATAGAAGACCCAGACATAAACCCACATACCTATGGACATCTAATTTTTGATAAAGGAACCAGAAATACAAAGTAGTAAAAAGAAAACATATTTAACAAACAGTGCTGGTATAACTGGATGTTGACTGTAGAAGAATGCAAATAAAACTATTATTTATCACCCTGCTCAAAATTCAAGTCCAAGTGGATCAAATATAACACTAGGAACACTGAATCTGATACAAGAGAAAAGTGGGGAATAACAGCTTTGAACACACTGGCACAGGAGGCAACTTCTTAAACAGAATACCAATTAACACAGGTATGAAGATCAACAATTAATAAATGGGACATCATGAAACTGAAAAGCTTCTGTAAGACAAAGGACACCATCAATAGAACAAAATGGCAGCCTATAGAAAGGGAAAAGATTTTTACCAACTCCACATCCGATAGAAGGCTAATATCCAAAATTATAAATAACTCAGCTGGCAGTGGTGTTATACGTCTTTAATTCTAGCAGTTTTGAGGTACAAACAAGAGGATCTCTGAGTTTGAAGCCAGCCTAGCCTGCTATGGAGTGAATTCCAGGACAGTCAGGGCTACACAGAGAAACCCTGTCTGAAGAAGAAAACAAAACCAACCAAAAAGAATTCTGGAAACTAGACATCAACAAACCAAACAATCCAATTAAAAAATGGGTACAGATCTTAACAAAGAATTCTCAATAAAGGAATCGCAAATGGCTGAAAACTGCTTAAAAGAAATGTTCAACATGCTTAGCCATCAGGAAAATGTAAATCAAAACTACTTTGAGATTCCATCTTACACTTGTTAGAATGGCTAAGATCAATAACACTAGCGACAGTTCATGCTGGCGAGGATGTGGAGCAAGGGGAACACTCCTCCATTGCTGGTGGGAGTGCAAACTTGTACAGCCACTATGGAAATCAGTATGCTAGTTCCTCAAGAAAATGGGAATCAATCTACTTCAAGATCCAGCTATCCCATTTGTGGGCATTTACCCAAAGGATGCTCTGTCATACCACAAGGATGCTTACTCAAATATATTCACAGTGGGTTTATTCATAATAGCCAGAAATTGGAAACAATTTCTGTCCCTAAACTGAAGAATGAATAAAGAAAAAAAGCAACATGAAATTTACGGGCAAATGGATGGAACTAGAAGACATCATCCTGAGTGAGGTAACTCAGATCCAGAAAGACAAACATGGTGTGTACTTACTTGTAAGTGGATATTAGCTGGTAAGTAATTGATAATCATGCTACAATCTACAGACCCAGAGAGGCTAAGTAACAGGGAGGGCTCAAGGGGAGAAACATGGATCTCCTGGGAAGAGAAAATAGAATAGATTTTGCAGGTGGACTGGGGGCAAGTCAGAATGGGAATAGGAGGGATCAGGTGTGAGGGTAGAGGAAGAGGGGACAGGGAGAGACAACTGGAAAAGGAAGGCATCTTCAGGGTGATGTGGAAACCTAGTGCAGTTGAAACCCTCTGCAATCTACAAGGGGGACCCTGGCAAGGATTCCTACTAATGGAGGATATGGAGCCTGAACATCTTCTGTAACCAGGCAAGGCTTCCAGTGGTAGGACTGGAGCACCAACCTAAGCCACAAAACCTTCAACCTACAATCTAGTCTGCCCACAAAATGTGCTAGGATAGTAATAGAGCAGAACATGTAGGGGTGTCCAACCAACGACTGGTCTAATTTGAGGCCCATGCCACAAGAGGGAGCCCAAGCCTGACACTGCCTGTATAACCAGGAACCAGAAGCTGGATAACCCAGAGATGTAGAGTAGAACCAAATGTGATGGGGGTATGATGTTGCCTATGAAATGATCCCTAATGATGTTCTGCTATACTCACAGAGTGGTGCCTAGTCCAGCCGTCACTAGCTGAAGGGAGATCCACAAAGATACAGAGATCCACAACTAGATATTGGGCGAAGAGAGAGCACAGGTTGGAGGTCTCTATTAGGTCCCTCCTCTTAGAGCTCAGGGAAGCCAGTAAAAGAATGGGCAAAGGAACTGTGAGAGCCAGAGGGGTCAAGAGCACAGGGAGAGGATAACCACACAGAATGAACTAAGCATGGCTCATAGAGACAGAATTGGCAATTGTGGAGCCTGCATGGGTTCTGCACTAAGCCTTCTCCATCTATGGTATGGTTGTTGGCTTGGTGTTTTAGAGGGGGGACTCCTGACAATGTGAGTGGGGGATGTCTCTGACTATTTTGCCTGATCTTAGAACCCCTTTTCTCCTACTGGGTTGCCTTGTCCACCTAGGTTTGTGCCTGGCCTTATATTTTGTGCTGTGTTCAGCTGATGTCCCTCAGAGGTTTGCTCTTTTCTGGGGAGAGATGGGTATGGGGTGAATTTGGAGTAAAGGGAAGGTTCAAGGGAATGGGAGGAATGATAGGAGGGGAAGCTGCAGTTGAGAAGTATTGTATGAGAGAAGAAAAAAACAGTATATACTCAACTATATGCTGTTTATAAGAAATATATTCAAAGACAAACATGTTGAAAGAAAAATTGGAAAAGGTAGATCATACAGACAGCAGCCACCACTAGACAAAATAAACTGTAATAAAAAACTTGATACTACAAAAAGCCTGGACTACATATACATAGCAAGACTCTATGTTGAGCACAAACACGCGGTTAATCAATAAAGAAGATTTAATTAAAAACATCTAACAGAACCTCAAAACCCATAAAACAAAAACCTAATGATAACTGAAGGGAAAAACAAAGACTAACACCCCACTTGTAGGTACCCCACTTTCCAGAAATAAAAAAGTTAAACAGTAATAAGGAAACAACACATGCACAGGAAACAAAGCCTAGCAAACATTCTACCCAGCACATGCAGAAAACACGTCATTCTCAAATGTTTATCAAGGTGACATTTACTCCATTTTAGAGAATGACACGTCCCTCAGTCCTCAAACTACAGGGAAGTGTACATGGAACAGTCTCCAGAAAAGGTGACACTATTTCCAGAAGGAAGTGACAGATTATTTCTCAAGTGGCCATGGAATCAGTATATCTGGAAGCAGCAGTGGTGGAGTGCATGCCTATATGCAGAAGATCCTGAGTTAAATGTGAAAAAGGAAACAGAAGAAAAAACCCTGGGAAGCTCAACAACACACTGAAATTAAACAATACTTTCCTAACCAATGAGTCAAGGAAGAAATTATAAAATAATTTTGAGATGTTAAAAAGAAAAACGTATCATAAACTTTCACAATGAAGAGATCAAGGCAGTGCTTTGACAGTTGCAAGTACCCCTTCAACTAGATACACTAACCAAAAGAAAAAGAACTCATTATTGAAGCACTAGTGAGGCTCGGGCTCATCTCTGCAGGCATAAAGAGTCATAAGGAAACTCTGTGAACAGTGATATGTCAATCAAATCTGTAATCAAGATGAAGCGAACAAAATTCTAGGGGAAAAAACTAAACTACCAATGACTCCCAACTGAATCCATGAAAGCGGCGCTGCCCACAAGCAGAGCAGATGAAGTTACTGTGAGCAAAGTGGACCGTGGCTTGATATCCCATCTGAATGCCTATGTAAAAATCCTCAACGAAATACTAGAAAACTGATTCCAACCACGTATCAAAAAAATTGTACCACAACTAAGTGGGATTTAAGTTGGGAGAATAAAATTCACTCAATAAATGAAAGTCACCTAAAGTAACATTCTGTACTAGTCTACAACAATATGTAAGAAAACAAGCAACAAAACATCTGACCTAGCTAGTATTGACTACCCAAAACCCCACAAATCTTATTGTGATTGTCTTAGTTAGGGTTTTACTGCTGTGAACAGACACCATAACCAAGGCAATTCTTATAAGGACAACATTTAATTGGGGCTGGCTTACAAGTTCAGAGATTCAGTCCATTATCAACAAGGTAGGAACATGGCAACATCTAGGCAGGCATGGTATAGGAGGAGCTGAGAGTTCTACTTCTTCATCTGAAGGCTGCTAGCAGAATACTGACTTTCAGGAAGCTAGAGTGAGGGTCTTAAAGCCAACTCTCACAGTGACCCACCTACTCCACCAGGGCCACACCTTCTAATCTTCCCCCTCTCTGGGCAGCACACATGCAAACAATCACAATGATTCTGATACCAGGCAGTATATAAGCAAGCTGTGATTTAGACTGAATCTTGCTAGGATATACTATTTTTAAGCTTGTAATGGTGTGTATATTTTAAAAATTGGGTCTGGGTTTCATTTTCTAAAACATAGAACTCATGCATGTCATATAAATTAAAAAAGAAAAAGAATTAAGTCATTTTTATCCATACCATCCAGCTACCTCTTATTCACTCTGCTTAAAACAGAGTTGCCATACTCATTTCTGGACTGACAGTAACACATAATGCAAATGAATCATAATTTACCTAACAGCTTCCGTCTGATGGACACAGGTTATTCACAGCTGTATGCTACCATATCACATACACTAAACATTAGTATACAACCATCCTTCAAGAGATAAGAAAGTTTCTGTAGGATAAACTCCTGAAAGATAAATTACATGGTTAAAACTAGAGGACTTAAAAGAAAACATGTTACTAATACAAGAGTCGTATTTTAAAGAATAAAGTAAATCAATTATAGACTGGAACTGTCATAGCTCTGTGGAACAGCACTTGTCTAGCATGCATTAAGGACCTGACGATTTACTCCTGTGTGTGTCTGTCTAAGTAGAAACCTAATCTTGTGTGATACATGGACATTGTCAATACATAGTCAATGTATTAAATAAGTGTTTAATTAACATGTACTGTACTGAAAATGTAGGCAAAATCATCAAAATAGTAAATAGTAAATGTTAATAGCTAGTTGAAAGTAGGCTATCTAGAAGATGGTATACCACAGCTTTTGCTTAAAAAAATGTGATAATATTCTTTACATACTAATACAGAATAATTTCAAAGTTAAAAATAAAGACAGCTAGCACTATGTATGTGTGTGTATGTGTGTGTATGTGTGCGTGCGTGCGTGTGTGCATGTGTGTGTTTGTGTGTATGTGTATGCCATGTCACCAATTGGTACAAAAAAAGAATAGATTTACACATATACTTATTGACTTATAAACCTATAAAATATATCTAAAGAAAATAGTATTTATCTGTTCTGGGAAAGACAACAGCAAAAATGACAGAAGAAAAATACCATACCCTCCTCTGAAATCCATACCTCAGGAATATAATTCTCTAACATAGAAAATTAACTTCATGCAGGAGGGAGAGCACATACCCAGAGCCTTTGCACAGGAGCTTGAATCCAGCCCTGGTAATAGTGAAGCCTCCATCAAAAAGGGGGTGAGTGGGTGAAGTGGAAACTTAAGGGTTCTTTGGAGAGTCAGTTGTGTTGGATGGGGTTTTGCTGGAGCAAACAGGTGAAGAAGTAGGAGTGTTTTCCTGAAGTGGACACAGGTGAAAGACTAAGGCAGACTCGTGAAGGAACATTTCACTGAAGCAGAAACAGGAGAGAGTTTGTTCTGCTAAAGCAAACATGTGAAAGGGCAGGTGATGAAAGATTCTTTGCTAACAACACCCATGTATTGGTCTGCCTTACACTGACTGCATAGGTGAGCTCCATTTTTCAGGACTCTGCGGACTCAGGCTGATCGGATGTATGCGCTGAGTCAAGACATGTGCTGAGGGATGTGGAGGACACATGATGTTTGACAGAATGACAGAGAATGAGCTAGGCTTGCTTAATAGAGCTAGCTAGCTGTAAGATGCTTGTGGGTCTCATGTCTTCGCTAAGCTTTGATTCCCTGAGAGAGGCACAGCAGAGAACTTCTGGCATCCCTCGGGGTCCTTGTTGCTGACTCAAGCTGAGGCTGAGGTCTGGCTGTCTTTGGTAGGTCTTGTCATCACTGTTGCTAACCCGACTTTACCAAACTGGGCTGCTGGTGTATCCGTTAAGTGTTTGTGAGTGGATTGAGCTGCTGCCTGCTGACCTGTGAACGTAACTGCTGAACTCCAGATGGTGTGCTCCAAAGAACCTTTCTAAACAGGTCCACTTTACCCATATCCTTTCTTTCCCACTACCTCTAGTGGGTGGTGGGCTACAAGGGGGGGTTAAAGCATTTAGAACTATCATTAAAAATAAGGTTTGAAAAAATTAAAGATACAGGTTGGGTAATATATTTTTAAATTTATTCCTTCTACAAGGTCATGTTATACATTGAGGACTATTAAAAATGTGGTTAACATATTAAGTCTTGAATAACCCAGCACTGAATGCTGGTGAGAATTAAGCAGAGCCAAGATTCAAAACCATGGCTCAACCCTTTCCTGGGTATGGAACTCGATAAATTACTTGGAGAAGCCTTGCTCTAGAAAACAGGTAATTAACTGCATGAAGCTAATTCTGAACCCAGGCCCTGCACAGCTCTAATTATATCCTTGGCCCTCTACATGCACTCTCTCCGCACTGACCTGCCTGTGCTTAAGAACCCTGACTGCAGTGAACAAGAGCTGCAGGATGCGTAATCCAGCCAGGTCCTCGCCTTGGTCTTTTTTATCTGTAACCATGGGACTTTACGCCTGTTTCTCAATTATATAAAGCAGTTAGCATAGCATCTAGCACTTGGTAAGTGTCACATCAATTACAGCTAAAAATAAAAACTCTTTAAAAGGAGGTTTGGCCTCGAGTGTGCATGCCAGTACCTAGCAGAACGGGCTCTAGAACTCACGTCATCCATTTGCCCAATGACAAGGCCAAACCAGAGCCTGAATACAGAGATCAACAAAATGTAAGAGATATTAGTCTAATATTTATACCCAAACATTTCAAAGATGTGGTATCTCCTGGAAAAATCATGGCAAATTAATGTTAATAGCCTTCAAAAGTCATCTAAGTAGTGAAAGAAATTAGGTACAAAAGGCAGTCTTTCTGTTTAAAAAAGAGACAGTCAAAAGAAAACAAATACCTTTAATAAAATAGGATATTTTAGTTTTAAAAAGGACTCAAACTCAAAACATTAAATTTAAAAATTGCTTTACAAAATACCACAGTAGCACTATAAAGTCACATCATTTAGAAGGCTGAGGAAGCAAGATCTGGGGTTGAGGACATGCTGAGCTACACAGTGAATACCAGGCCACCCAGGGTGATACTGCAAACTCCCTGTCTTTTAAATACAGAATTAAAAAATGATGGTTTCTAAGAATTTCTCATAAATAACAGCAACAAGTCTATAGTAATGTTACTTTGGATAGACAGGCACTTTAAAGTGAACACATTCAAAAGCAGGACACTGTCCACACATACCTGCCCCAGAGACCTAGAGACAGTCCACGGGCTACTGCTCAGCCTTAGGTTTGCTACCATCTCACAGGAAGTGCCTCCTGACTTTCTTCCTAGGACATCCCTTTAAGTATTTATTGTCCCCTTAAGCATTTATTGTTTGTTTATGGCCTGACATCACACAGTTCAGGCTGATCTTGAGTTCAACCAAGGATAATTCTGAATTCTTGATACAATGGCCTCTACCTTCTTAGTGCTGGGATTATAGGTATGTCACCAGGCCTAGCTTTAAAGAAAAATTCCATGTTTATTTACTTCATGTGTATGTGAGGTACATACCACAGCATGCATGTGGAAGTCAGAGGACAACTTTGAGGAGCCAGCTCTCCCCTTCTGCCAAGTGAGCCCCAAATCATCAGGCTTGGGGAGCTATAGCCTCTGCCCTGCGCCATCATTGGCCCACCTTGCCACTTCATTTTACTATTTCCTAATGTTAAGAGCAGATTGCTGGGCGGTGGTGGCACATGGATTTAATCCCAGCACTTGGGAGGCAGAGGCAGGTGGATTTCTGAGTTCAAGGCCAGCCTGGTCTACAGAGTGAGTTCCAGTACAGCCCGGGCTATAAAGAGAAACCCTGTCTTGAAAAACAAAACAAAACAAAAAATCTATTTTTAATAACAATTTTCCTCATAAGTTTGAAGGTAACACATCCACTGGTAGGGAACTGAGGAAGTGTAGTATTCAGACAAGGAGCTATTCCTCAGCAGTAAAAGGAAAAGAGTGCTTGAGCTAGGCAGCGAGCAGCACAGAGGAACCTTAAGTGCAGTTAGTAACTAAAAGAATCCAGCCTGAAGCTAGCATGATTTGACTCCAATCATGCTAAGACATTTTGGCAAAGAGCCATGGTCGCAGGAATTGGGAAGAGCAAAGAACCAACAAGCAGAACACAGAAAACTTTTGAGGGCTGTGAGATCACACTGTAATTGTGGATGTTATGTTGTTTGACCCTACAGCATGTGCACTACCAAAAGGGAGCCTGTTGTCAACTAGGGATGCTAGTTCTCAATGACAACATAGGGGCTTTGACTACAACGAATGTGCCACTGTGGACGGTGACAATATAGGAGACTGGGTATGCATGGTGGACCAGGAGGTATTTTGGAAGTTTCTCAACTTTCTGTTCAATGTTGTTGTGACCCAAACACTGCTCTAAAGAGTAAAGTTTAGTTTTTAAACTGATATCTTAGTTGGTTTATACCACCTGGTCTAAAGTTCTCTGATTAAGAAAGACAGCAATACTGTTTTTTGGGTTTTTTGTTTGTTTGGGTTTTTTTTTTTGTTCTTTTTTTTTTTTTTGCAAAGCAATTGATGTGTATATAACATTTTCATTCTCCATTTTAGAGAAAAGTAACAAGGGAAATGATTTGAATACAGCTGGAAGTATAAAGATTAGATGCAAGTAGATACAAGTGTCAAAAGCAGACAGATCTGGACAACTAGAAAAAAATAGAGTTGCTATAGTGTGAGTGTCTATGCCCAAGCCTTTTGTTGAGATCTTTGTCTTTAAAATGGTGATGTTCACATCTGGGGACCTTTGGGAGGGGGGTTGCCCAGGTCACAGGGGCAGACCTTCATGAATTGGATTAGCACCCTAAGGGGCCTGGAAGACCCTTCACCCTTTCCACCATGTGAAGACAAGAAAGAATAAGGAGTGTATGAGCCAGAAAAGCAGGTGGTCCCCAGCCATGGACCCTGCCTTAGAACTGTGAGGATCCCATGCCTATGTTTGTATTCTACACTACTTAACTCAGTTTATGACAGTTTGTTACAAGGACTAAGAGAACCATCATTTGGTCAAAGTCCCACATCTTATAAGGAAAATGAGGCTGTGAGTCACGGAATGATTGAATGTCAGAAAGAATGGAATCTCAGTATCTGCTGGTTTCCCACTGTACCCTAATAATTCAATACAACTGTAATGAAGTTCTTTAAATTCAGATGCTAGCATTTTTCTTCATTTTTTTCAAAAGATACAACACCAACTAGTATATTTCTTTGGATGATAAGCATTCATCAACCTTTGCCTATTTATTTACTCATTTATTCTGCGTGTCCCCAAGTTTTTCCAGAGATGATTTTATATATACATACATATGTATATTTGGTTTGTTTTACGAATGCTTGAGACGGCTAAGAAAACATTTTGCCGATGGTAAATATAAAATACATGTGTTTCTTACTAAAGCCAAGACTATGCTCACCACCCTATCATTGTTAGTGAAAAGCTAGAATCTTGGCCGACCTCTCGCAGAGGTAAAAATCTACCCATGGTGGGAGCAGCTGCAACTGTGACGGAATCTACAAATAACATGCTGGAAATTCAGCAGGCACTGTTATTATATCCTGTTTACACTGTCATTTCTCCTATCAGCAGGATATTATTTATACAGACCCCACCCCTGCACTTCTTGTTTATCTTATTATAGAAGCCCTCCAGATCTATAAAAAGCAGCCTCTGCATTTGATTCTGGAACAGCACATGTGTCGTAATTTGGCACCTTGCTACACTTTTTTATTTAGCATTTTCTGTTGTTAGGCACCATCCGTTCTGATTTTTATCTTAAGGTTGATTTCACATATTAGAGTTGAACTCAAATGATGTTCAAAGCATCTGCTGCAGAACGACAGAAAAGTACCTCTAGGTAATGGTCAATCACTAACTTATTGTTCTTTCAAGACATGAGAATCATTTTCTGTTAGCTTTCTGGCTGGACAGGGTGGGGCACAAATGTGACTAATTCATAATACATGAGAAACACAACTCAGTGAGTTAGCCAATAGATTAAAAAAAAAAAGCCTGCTTTTAATTTCCTCACTCTCTTGCTTTGTAGATTAAAACAAAATAAAACAAACAAACCAACCTGAAACTTTCTTAAACACAAAAATATATGTGATTGTTGAACACAGCAAACAACCCAGAAACAGTCCTTTGGTGTACCTGTTGATGTGTGGTTTGAACTAAACCCAATCAGCTCCTTTATGGCTCAACCAGCTCTACCAGGCAGGTGGGTGTGAGATGTTCCAAGTATGCAGACAGTGAAAGAACCTCTGAAGAAACTGCATCACCCAAGTGAGGATTAAACCTAAGGAGAGTCACTATGCTAATGCCAGATGGCATCCTAATAGAATGAGGTGTGGTACGTAGGAAGGCATAAAGTATGAAAATGAGCAGGACTCTCAAAACTAAAAGTAGTTAAATTCAGTCGTGAATATACATAATAGAAGACGGTAATAAAAAATGGGCATAGGGGATGCATTATACGAACTTCCTGGGCTGACAAGATGGCTCAGTGGGTACAGGTGTTTGCTGCCAAGGATTATGACCTGAGTTTTAATCCCTGGAACACATGATAGGAGAAAAACAAGCAAACAAAAACAACAACAACAACAAAACCTCTCACCTCAATACATACATATACGCATGCACGGACGCATGTACACACTAAAACAAATTTAAGTATAAGATGATTCAAGGTTCAGTATATTCAGCACTCCGAAATAATCTCTTCTGAACAAAATCAGCTTTGCAATTCTGTTCTATCATGTCACAAATCTGTCTGGCTTTCCCTCTCAATTTTGCAAATCAGAACATATATTGCTTGTATTCTTAGAGGCTAAAGCAAAGATGCAACGGACAACATCCCATCATGGCATAATCTACCACACCGTGAGTTTCAGTAAAGCCTGCAATATTTACTCTCATAGTGTGTTACACATGTAACTTAGTTTATTAAAGATAATTTATCTCATCCATCCTACTGGCAAATACATAAAGACTTAAATAATTAAATTCACAGCTTTCCTTACCAGTAAGAATTCTACATTAAAGGACATGTTTAAAAGATATGTAACAAAGACATCATTAATAAAAATGAGTTACTAGTAAAATATATATACACATGTATGTAAATATATGTATCATAAAGGATTGGCTGACATTAGGTATAGGGATAAAATTTAATACCTTTAGCTTTGAAGTTAAAATTTTCATCATATTGATAAGGAGTACCCTCTTAACATTCGCTTCAGTTAAGTACCAATGTTGAGACCACTGAAGGAACAGCAGAGCTGGAAGAGCTACTGCGGCTCAGATACAGGCATGTAACCACAAAAGTATAAAAACTGAGGCGGGGGTTGAAACACCCAAAGGTAAAAAATTGCAGCATGCTAAAAGGGGTGGCGGCGGCAATTACTGTAACCATCATCACAGACTTTGTAACAACACAGCAAGTGGAAATGTACTGGAAGGAACTTGTGATTCCTCTAAGAGCACGCCACGGTGGTGACACACCTGCACTCACTCAGGGCTTCCATTTTTTAAGATGTGATCTGGGTAGAGAATGACACATACACACCACATGTGGGTGAAGTCTGGGCTGGGTGGAGAATGGGATGGGTATACAGAACAAAGAGAAGACACTGGTGACTCTTCTCTTCTCAGGAGGGGCATAAGGAAGGTTTCACATACAGAAATGGTCACGCAAAAGACAACTTTGAGTAGGCAATGGTGGTGCACATATCCCATCACTGGGGAGGTGGCTGCAAAAGGATCAGGAGTTCAGGGTCATCCTCAGCCATGGAGTGAGTTTGAGGCTAGCGTGGACTTCATGCAACCCTGTCCCAAGAAAAAAACCAAACCAAAACAAAAAAACAACAAACAACAATAAAGCCCTAATGATGACAAACCCCCAAAACTAAAAAGGAAAAACCCTCCCAACTTGCTTTTTCCTCATGAGCCACTTTTTATTAAATTTAATTTAGAGAACTACAAAGCTTTTAAAAATATTAAACAGACACCAGCTGATGATGTGTCATAGGCTCTACCATAATCAAAAGGAAATGACATCTCCCTTTCAACTACAAAATAGGGATTCTTATTATTATTATTATTATTATTAGTTATTACTAATGTTACAAAATTTACTAACATAAGATTTTTAAAAGCTCACTGGAGCATGTCCCTGATACCAGAGGCCTTGGTTTAAACCCCAGGCTTCTGTCACCATGCCCAAGCTGACAGGGCTGCGGCACGGAAACGTAAGCGATATTCCAGCATCTGCACAGACGGCTGAGACGAGATGTGATTCTAGAATAAAGGGCTCTGCGGCTCTTACCTGTTACCTGTGCAACAACTGCTTGGGAAATCCTCCGATTGGCAAGAAAGGCTTTGATTTCCTCTTTTATCACACTGCTGTCCCTCCTAACAAAAACAGAAGACAAGACCAACAATGTATGTTGAAGGTAGAAATCCTCATCTTTGCTAAAAGAAAGGTGAAGCAGAGAGGTGAGGAGCACACAGAGAGGGAGGACACAAAAATAAAGGGAAACAGACTAAACTTGGGTGAAAATATGAAATTACAACAAACCAAGAAACACCAAATACTCCAGTCCTGAAACATCACACCATCAGACAGACACCTCAGTGAATGCCACTGTGGATACAAGTCTCATGTGAGAGGACCGGCAACTGCATGCTGTGAATAATTCAAATTAGGAGCAAGGCTGCCATGTGCAGTATGTACAGCCTCATTATAGGGAATGAAAACATAGAAGCCCTGGAAAAATGAAAAGCAAAGGCAGTGAAAAATCAGCTGCATGTAGACTGTGGATCTGCAGGTTAAGGAAGGTACTGTAGAACTGACACCCATCTGAAAACCTTGGAAATGCCTCCAGGGCAAAAATCAACACCATTCTCATGAGTGAAATTATTAGCACTGTAATATGTTTATTACAATTAGCTGCTTCCTCTCCCTCTCTTCTGTATAAGAAAAAATGAAAAGAATGTGAAATGGTTTAAAATATTAGTTTCCTATTAAAAGTATTTATTAATTTTCCATTATATATAATAAATACACAGAATAGTTAACACTAAAAACTATAGTATTCAATCTTGGTAATATATATTCTCAGCCTATTACTTATTTAAATAGTCAGCACTATTCACAGACCAGACATCCATAAGAATGACAAAGCACACAACTCATTCTTTCACCAAAACAAAAATACTTAAATAAAAATTAAGCTAGAGTCCTTAAAGAACACTATTCTTGTTCAAGATGAAAACTGACATAGAATTGCGGTAGCTAATTGTCTAGACAAGTTCAACAGATTAAAGGCCCTAGCTCAAGTCAACCTGCCATCTGCTCTCTATAAAGCATGAACCAATAATCTTTCGCTAATGCACCTCTGCAAACAAATTGATCAAAACATCATCCTTCCTTGTACTTTTACAAATACTATATATAACCCCCGAAATGATATACAATTACTACAATTCCATATTGATTTTATTTTCATTTTTGAGATAGGGGCTCACTCTTGTAGGCTAGGCTGGCCTGCAACTACTGAGCCCAGGTGGGGCTCAAACTCAAGGTGCCCTTCTATCTCAGCCTCTTGAGTACTGAGAGTAAAAGTTGCATGTTGGATATTGTCAAGATAAACCACGGCCATTTTTCTCTTTTTCATTTTTCTGAGACACAGTCTATGAGTCTATGCTGGCCTTGAATTTACTGTAGTCTCAGCTTCCCGAGTGCTGGGACTATAGCTGTGTGCTGCCATGCCCGGGAAACCCTCTTGTATAGATTATCTATATTATGCCCTCAATTTTACCTCTCAGCAAAGTCTAATTGTTAACTACTAGCTACTCACAGTAAAACCCTGCTCACCCTTTATCGGAGACAAAGTTAATCAAAACCCTTTAAAAATTGTTTTGTGGATGAACCACAGACTTCACGGGGGGTTCATGTTTTGCTGTAGATTGGAACAGAAAAAGTATCCTAGCAAAATATAATAATAACTTGTGATTTAATTTAGACCAGGTCTTTCAGCCCCTTCACTAGGAAAGGTCAGACACTCTGGTGAGGGATGCCGTGTTTCCTGTGGTGAGCTTTATCTGTGTATGTAGTGTGTATGTCTGTGTTTGTCTCTGAACCCAGAGCTCACCAGTTTGCTAGACTGGCTGGCCAAGGAGCTGCAGGGACCCCTCAGGGCTAGACACACATGTCACCGACTGCCTGACTTCTATGTGGGAGCTGAAGATGTGAACTTTGTTCCTCACTCTTGTGCAGCAGGCACAGTACAATCCCTATGGCCATGTTCCTGCTGTGGGAATTTGGGAAAAGAATTGAGATAGGCCAGTGAGTATCCAATACATAGCCCTACAATAGATCCCGAGTTATTGGTTGAAAATACTAACCAAAAGGTTTCAAAAGAAAATTAAAAATTAGCTCTTAATGTAGTATTTTAAATGTTTCATACTGATTTAGATTTCTATCTATATATTGATTACGTCATTATGAAAACATCTGTATCTACCAATTATGAACAAGAGACAACTTTAGCAGTATCTATTTCAGATGGCTTTTGTTCACAAACTAAATCATCTGCTTTCTGAGGTACCTATAAAATTAAGTTGAAAATTTTTATTTAAAGTATTGCATTTCAACGTCCCCAATGATCTTGAAAAATGAAACTATTCTTGAGAATAACTGTTCAGATTAAATTTTAAAAATGTACTTTTGTAGGCAAAAATGAGCAAATCATTTTCTTGACTAATTATTTAAAATCAATATTAAATCAACTTATTTTAAATCAAATGCACCTAGAGCAGACACTAAATCATACAGAATAGATAACACTCAACTATGTACCCAGTTAGTGAATTATCACTGCCTTGCAGTATGACATTATTAAAGGACTGCAACAAGACAGGAAGAGTCTCCAGTGTTTAGAAAGCAGCAACCTGTTCACCACCTCAGAGAATACATTCTTATACAGGTCTTTGAAATGTCCACAACCAGTTTAAAAATTCACACATGTGTGTGTATGCACATACATTCTTTACTGCTTTACCATAGACACTATTTGAAAAGCAATTAAATAAAAAAAGAATAGGGTATAGCTAAAGGACTAAATGATGCCTAGACAGCATCATAAACTCCTGGTCTCAACCTCCAGCCCATCTACGCTGGTAAAACAAGAACATTAACACTCTCCGTTCACACATGTGTATGATGCACTCTGATTCATTCATTCATTTGGCTGTCATGACCCCCTCATCCCTTACCCCCCCCACTCCCACTCATCCCCTCTCTCCTCTTCTCTACTCCTGTTGATCCCTCCATCTCCTCCTCTCCATTCCTGCTGGTCCCCTAGAGTTATGGATATAGCTCAGTGGCAGTATGCTTCCCTAGTATGCAAAAGGCCCTAGGCTCTATCTCTAGCACTGACCATAGAGGCCTTTAAAATGTTCCTCCAAACAATGGAATAAAAACTAAATGATGTAATTTGAAACTGTAAATATGTCATATAAATACAAATTATTATTTCTATAAACTAGTCATATAGGATCCAAAACAAAGAAGGAACACACAGCCAACTATAACTGTAAGACATACATTCAAAGCACTACGAATGGACAAAATGCTCTCGAAAGTCAGTCACTTTACAAGACTGACCATTTGCTTTTGCAAAAAAAAAAAAAAAAAAAAAGTAACAGTATTCCCCTTCATTGTCCAGCTCCATCCTATTAGGCAACTTGGCTGTTTGTCTTCTTCGCCTTCTCCTTAACTGCCATTCCAGCTGTGGAATCACCCATTTGATGTATAAAACATAGCTTAGACAAATATGACTCTCTCCTCTTCTAGTCCATATTTCTTCCCTTTGATGAAAACTTGAAATTTTTGCCTAAAGAGAATGAGTATCTTCTTCTACTCCCCACAAATATCTCACGTGCCTCAAGTCTGCTGAAGTCTTAGTGAATTAGCACAAGCAACCACTTGACCACAGATAGTCAGTTTTAGTGCATACCACTTCTCCCAAGGCTCCTGCTTTCAGATTGCTGCCACTGTGCTTATCTGATGAACTGCTACAGCAGATGGAGTGCTAACCATCACTGCCAAGGCCACTGTCTTTGTTTTTAAAACTAGTTAAACTCTCCACTATTATCCTTCCTAATAAATACAGAAGAATTCATCAGGAATGGCTTTTTGACAAATCACTTAAAAAAAAAAAAAGATTTATGCCGGGTAGTGGTGGTGCACGCCTTTAATCCCAGCACTTGAGAGGAAGAGGCAGGAAGATTTCTGAGTTTGAGGCCAGCCTGGTCTACAGAGTGAGTTCTAGGACAGCCAGGGCTATACAGAGAAACCCTGTCTCGAAAAACAAAAAACAACAACAACAAAAAAAAAGATTTATTTTATTTTACCTGTTTTACCTGTATGGGTGTTTTGCCTGCATGCACAGATATGTACACCACATGTATACCCGGAGAGATAGATTCTCTGGAACTGGGGTTGCAGACAGTTGTGAACTCCCAAGTGGGTGCTGGGAATTGAACTGATATCTAGAGGAACAGCCAGTGTTCTTAACTCCTGAGCCATCTCTCCAGCCTCCAACAAATCACTTTTAATATTTGTATGTTTTTATGTATGAATGTATGTATGTATGTATATACACATGTATGTACATACGTGAGAATAGGATTATGAGACAGGGGTCTTGCCTTTAACCCAGCATGACTTTGAACTAGAGATCTTCTTTTCTCAGCCTCCAGAGTCCTAGGATCTAAGTGGCATCACTACCCTGCTCTCTGCCTTTGTTTTGCTTTGAAGCAGGGCCTTGCTATGTAGACAATAGTGGTCTTGAACCCACAGCGACCCTCCTGCCTCTTCCTCCCCAGTACTTGGATTCCAGAAGGGTACAACCACATCTGGCTTCCTGACTACTTTTTTAAAAAGACACAATGTAACTACCTTCTATTGATAGCCATTCTCCCTGATCATCTCAGTTTACCAAGCAAGATCTCATTTGTAGGCTAACTCTTAACACACCAATTGTACTAAGGACACAAAGCTCAATCAAGTTCATGGTCCTAAGCATGTCATCTATCCTACCAGCCTGGAAAGTCCTTTAGCACAGTGACTGTCATATTCAGTATGAAGTTTTCATAAAATGTAATTTGGTTAATGAGTGAAAATTTTTTAGAGATTAAAGGCTATAAAATAGAAAACCTGATCTAGATAATTTATATAACATCTTTAAATTCTTATTTTCAAGTATGTTTATGTTTTCCAAATCAGGACGGAAAGGTTATTTGTGGTGATTTAAAATGACACTGATTTGTTTTCTGGGAAGAAAGCAAATTAAAGGGCTCATATTTTAAAATGATTTGCTTTAACATGACTCATACTCCCTAAGTTAACACACCCTTAGCATTCTGGATGTAAAGGAGCTAGCTCAAAGTCACCCCAAGATGAAGCCGAAATAATATATTTCACATTTGAAAGACATTTACAACTTTCTCCCTGTGTACAATTTTAAGAGAGAACATTAAAGGGAGAGCTGTTCTATATGCAGAATATGAAGGGAGAGCACCACCATGCAGTGGTGTTACCTTCTTATGGAGCATAAACATCCTGCCTGCACAAGTATACACAGGCCATGAGCTCCACCTGAGGGACATCAAGCCTTTTCTGATTTTCCTTTTAAAATTTGGGGCTGTTTTCATAGTTACAATAAAATATCTTAGGGACAGAACTCAATTGAAACACAAATTTTGATTATGTTTTACATAACTTACTCAATGAGACTAGATGCAACTTGGGACAGAATTTTAAATAACTCTAGCCTAGGAATGTGTGGTACTATGGAATTTTTCACTTGTGACACAGCAGTACTCACAAGTTTTGAATTTTAAAATACAACGGCTCAAGGATGCTAGACCTTATTTTAATGTACAGCATTTCTAATTCCAATAAGCCTCATTTACATTATCTCATATTACATAAATGACCACAGGAAAACACTGATATATCCTACTGTATCTGCAGATGCAGACACACATTCCTATGAATACACTTACATACTAATAGGCCTTTTAAAATGCCCTAATATACAGTGAGTCTTCATTGTTAGCTTTCAGTCCTTCCTAAAGTGGCACATTCAACCATTTACTGAAAATTTATATGCTAGTGTGGCTTTCTTCTTCCTCCTTTTTGATCACAATTCAAACTAGAAAAGATAATTTCTGATTCTAACAAATGATCAATAGTACAGTTCTAACTGATGTAGTTGCACGCAAGCACACTCACACACACACACACACCATTACATACCTTCAAATTATATATTATAACACAGTCTGCCTGGATTACAAAATCTGTAAAGCATGTCTTACAGTGGAGTGCTTGCAAGCTGGGACTAGTGGTCAGAGGTAGATTTTACACAGCAAATGAGGCAAGAAGGTACTCGGGTATCCATGCTTCCTACCAGAGCCCACCAATTCCAGCCAGTGTCATGTCACCAGTGTTGAGTAAGCAGCAAGGACAGCATATCACAGAATACTCAGAAAGAGCTACTGTTTGAAAACTGCTTGTTAAGTGACTGACTTGAAGCAGCAGGTATGCTGAGGAAGGAGAATGGCAAGCCCAGTAAGGAAGGCCATTCGCATTCTCTTGAAGAATGACATTATTGTTCCTAAAACTTTATTAACTCTATAAGCTCAAGTAATTTCAGTGGTAAAATATAACATCAACACAATGAAAACCAAGACATGGGATATAATTTAGGTTCAGCTGCCCAATAATCAAACTTATTTGAGCAAATTACTAATTTTCATGAACCTCAGTTTCTCTGATCAACCACCTAGCATGGCTGTAGAGACTGCAAATGTCATGTGAGCAACTCCTCTCTGTGCCCTAAGAAGGAATATCCTCTGCAAACTTGACAAATGTGAGGAGGGGCACACCTGAGCAAAGCTGGAGTGGGAGAAAGCCCAACTGTGATGGATCAGGGGGACCAGAGGTCTAGAGGTCCTAGCTGACTAAATGTCGCCACAAGAGCTGTTCTGAGCAAGAAGCAGAGAAAGGGAATAAGAAAGTGTCCTAGTAACCACACAATGATTAAGAGCACACAACTGAAACACACACTATACCTGTGAGCCTGTGTCCAAGGGAATGTGCACAAATAACACAAGCCAGCACCTGAACAAATAAATGCTGTTTTGCTATCTTCTCTATTCAGGATAATTAAAAACTCATGAAATTTCAATGAAAAGTGACTCATTTGTCCAAATGGTTCTCCTTTTTAAACTGGAAAATGATATATACTAAGTTCTAAACACCAGCTACAGCTAAGGATGTGACTCAGTGGAAGATAAAGCTCTGAGTTCAATCTACAGCACTAAGAAAGTCACCAGCGGGGTGGGGGTGGGGGGACAAAAAAAAAAAGAAAAAAAAGAAAGTCACCAGCAACAGCAGCATCTTGGGACCAGTGTTTACAGCTGAGGATGAACCAAACCGCATCAGTCTCTTGAACTGCAGAGAGTTAAAAGCTGGCGAACACTGACTACAGCTGAAGTGTGATGCTCCTCAGTACCCCATGGTCCCTGAGGCCAGAGTTCCATATGTAGTAACTCTTCCTGAGAACAAACTCAGAAGAGCCCATGTGTTTAAGGCTGTCTCATGGCAGAGGTGCTACCGGATGGATCTTCATACAGTAGTGTCAAAGCCCCCATCATTCTGTCTTGATGAAAGAAAATCTTCAGGACCAGTTATAACTCAGTTGGAACTTTTGTTTTTATTCCTTGTAAGTCGACAAGTCTATTCACTATTAACTGTAACTAATTCATCTGCAGGCTCTTATCTTTTTTTTTTAATTTAAGATTATTTTATGTACATGAGCATTTTGCTAAAACATATGTGTATGTACAATATGCATGCTTGGTGCTTACAGACATCAGAAGAGGGCTTTGGATTCCCTAAAACGAGAGTTATGGTTGATTGTGAACTACCATGTGAGTGCTGAAAAATCAAACTCAGATCCTCTACAAAAACAAGTATCCTTAACCAGTAAGTCCATCTCTCCAGCCCAAGGCTTCATTTTTATCCAACAGCATAACTCTATTGAAAACAATGTTTTTGTATTTCTGTTTGTAAAGATCTAGAAAAACTTCCTAATTCCAACCATTTAGTACAGACTGTGAGGCTGTGAGAATGGGTGTGGCATCCTAAGGTGTTACTGTGTTTGTCAGTCTGCCTTATCTTTATTGTTTTCCTTTTAATGCTGTCTGGAAAGGTTCACACTCTGTAAGTTACCATGTTAGCCTTGAACTCACATCAATCTTCCTGCTTCAGGTCTAAAGCGTTGGGAGTTACAGGCATGTGACCATACCCAGCTTATATTCTTAATCAGAGTAAAGACACACCTTTTTTGTTATCTTTTCCTGTTTCCCTAACTAAAATCAACATATGTATATTTTAATCTTTATTTCAAAAAATTAACTAATTTATTGACTATATGTATACATGTGTATGTGTGCCATGTTGTAGTCAGAGGACAACTTTTTGGGAACTGGTTCTTCCCTTCCACTTTGTTGGCTGCAGGGGTGGAACTCAGGTCCTCTGACTTGGCAGCAAGGATCTCTATCCATTAAACCATCTCACCAGCTCCAAATCCTTATTCAAAACAGAATACCCTTATGGCTTAGGCCAAATTTATCTACTTAGCTAATATGCTGAGCCTCCACCATGTGCTAAGGAGACTTTCTAGTTCTAGACACAGGATGTCTAGATACACAGTGTCTATTACCCTCAAAGGGAAGCAGGTCTGCACAAAGTCCTTACGGCCTTGGTTGAAAGCGGCCTTCATTCCTTTGAGCTTACACTCTAGGTGAGCACGCTTCCTTGGTAATGATGACATATGAAGTGCATGTGGCCACTGCACCGACAGCTAAAATCACAACTGCAGCTCTTAGGGACAGGGCAGCATGTATCTATGTTACCTACTGAAAATTACTTCTCACCCAATAGCTGCTCAAACTGTTGCACTGATTGAAATGCTGCAAGAAAAAAATGAAGAGTGCCTGTATTCTGCATTATGGTACATTTATCTTCCACTAAGAAAAAGTATTTACAATGAAAGATTGAGGACTGGATTGGATTAAATAAACTTCTGTCAGGAACTGTCTGCTAAAGCCATAAATAGAGAAAGCCCTTGGACAAATCAAGAGACTAGAAAAGCTTCATCACACAGCAAAAGGGCTGAAGCAGAGAAGAAATAAAAAATCGGAACTAAAACCACAATTTGAAGTTTCACTTTCATTTGCAAAGAAGGGAGGGAGAAGCCATTGTTCTTATAGGTAAGCTGCTGGAATCCAGCCTAATTAAAAACAGCCTTAGAAAATAGAGACGTTTTAGGGAATTCTCAATAGGCAACATACTAACCTCATTAATTCCTCCACTTTATCATCTACATCTAGGTCCTCTTCTGAGGCTTCAAAGCTATATGACCTCTGACCCATGCTGTTTACATGGTAGCGAGAAGGTGACATCTTCCCATTGGATGTGGACAATCGATCATTGTTCTCCCTCCCATTTTGATTGGTAGTGCAAGGCAGTGGGGAGGTATCGTAACTGTTGCTGGGTGATGGGGACATTCCCGAGTGCTGAGTCTGCGTGGAAGCTGTGGCTGTAGAGGAAGATGCTGGAACATTGTTGGTACTGTTCCCATACGAGCTTCCCCCGTAGCTGGACCTCCTTCCAAACTTATCACTATGCTCTTGATCAAGACGGTCCAAAGTTTCTAATGCATGAAGAATTTCATGTTTGGTCATTCCGGTACGCCGAAGACGTTGGAGCAGATCTATCTGTTCTATGGTAAATCTGGGTTCATCTGTATAGTGAGACATGGTTTCCAGCAAACTGGAGGGAAAAGAAGGAGGATAAAAATAAAGAGCTTTTATTGTCAACTAAAAAAATAATTTTATCATCAAGAATCCTCAACAGAAGAGGCTTGAACTCCACACGAGCTACTGAATATGAAATCATAAGGAATAGGGAGATGGCTCAGTCAATTGACAAGCTTGTTATGTAAGCAGGGGTGCCTAGGTTCAACCTTTTGTATCAATGCAAAGGCAAGGAACAGCCGCATATGCTAGGCATTCTAGCACTGGAGATGTAGAGAAAAGAAGACCTTGAGGCCGTGCTGACCAGCCAGGCAAGCTAAGCAGTGAAGCTCAGCATCAGTGGGTTCAGTGAGAGCCTGTCTCCAAAAATGAAGCAGAGAGCACTTGGCAAATACACACTATGTACACTTCTGTCATCCACATGCATTCATATTCATTTTAGCAATACACAGACACACACACACAGAGATATACAACAAAAATTAAAAAAAGACAAGTCCTGATAGATTTTTTTTTGTTTTTATGAAATAGATTGCTACAAATCCTGAGTTTAGTAGAAGAGCATTAGTTATAACATAAAACCCAACTTATAATATAATGAAATTTGTTATTGTTTTGGTAATCAGCAAAAATTTGGAAGCAAAATGTTAATTATGCAAAAAATACCAATTCATCGGGTAAAGTACATGAGTGCATCAGGCCCAGACTATGTGATAATGTACAGGGTGGAGACTGAGAACGGTACATACGAGACATCAAGCACTGAGTCGTATTCTTAGCACTCTCATACGCTGCATGCTCTCTAAATGGATCCATCATGTGTGGACAGCTAACTGGAGCTATTCGTGCCTCAGAAAACTGGTTCTACATGTTTCTACCTTAACTAGCACACCAGAAAATCTTTTCTTAGAGAGAAAATTAATTAGTATTTTGTTTGAGACATTAGCCAAGTAGTTCTCAACCAGTGAATTGTGACCCCCTTTGGAGGTCAAATAACCCTCTTACAGGAGTTGCCTAAGATCATCAGAAAACATAGATATTTACATTATAACTCATAACAGCAGCAAATTTACAGTTATGAAGCAGCAACAAAAATAATGTTATGGTTGGGGTCAGCACAGCATGAGGAGCTGCATTATCGCATTAGGAAGGCTGAGAACACTGCATTAGCTGCATCATAAAAACATTCTTTCCTTGAATTACTTTTATTAAAAGTTGACTTTTAAAACGATTATGTGTTTGTCTTTATTATTCTGTATGTCTGAGTGTTAATCTGCATGTACATATGGGCACCACATGCACGCAGTTCTATAAGAAGGCACTGGATGTCCTGGAACTGAAGTTACAGTTTTGTAAGATGCCATGTAAGGGTTAAGGACCTAACCTGGGTCTTTTGCAAACACAGCAAGTGCTCTTAACTGCTGAGCCAGCTCTCTAGCTTCTAAAATCTGTTTTTTTTTAATTCAGGATGTTTGAAAGTGATAATCATTTTGTTTTAATTTGTATTTTCTAGAGACAGATATGATAAGTGATATGGAGCAGCCTTGCAATAAGCGACTGCTAGGAGAAACAGAGGTCAAGAGATTTCCTTATCCTTTAAATGTGCTCTAGGCCAGTCTCCCATCCCTGCTGGAGAGCTTATACTATTTCTTCATCCCCCTGCATCCCTCAATTGGAAACCCAATTGAGCAGTCACTTTTACTCAGAAACTGGATGAGAACTTCATATGATATAACCTTATCTAGCCCTCACAGCAATTCTGTGGTAGACATGATTTTACTTTGTTTTATTGTAATGTTTTATTATAAACTGTTAAGGAAGTTTAGGCTTAGAATATCTTCTAGCCGGGCAGTGGTGGCGCATGCCTTTAATCTCAGCACTTGGGAGACAGAGGCAGACAAATTTCTGAGTTCGAGGCCAGCCAGGTCTACAGAGTGAGTTCCAGGACAGCCAGAACTACACAGAGAAACCCTGTCTCGAAAAACCTAAAAAAAAAAAAAAAAAGTCTAAAGCCAGCCTGATGGGACAAACAACTTTGACAGAGCATCTGGCCGACAGACTGAGTTCAAGGTCATCTTGTAACTTAGTGAGACCTGTCCTAAAATCAAATTAATTCAAGTACTCTCTGCCTTCATATTTTTTTGTTGTTGTTGTTTAAAGCAATTGCCAAACAAAATAATGTACTGGCTTGGAAAATTCCAGTTACTCCTCCTAATTATTTTTCATCTTCATAATTACTTTCCCTTGAAAATAAATAAAAAGCCTGTTTTGGTATCTTCAGTTCTCATCCAATCAAGACACTTCACAAACTTTAAGGACTATTTATCTATGTGCAGGAAAGTTAACCACATTTTTCAGCCTTGTTCAGTCAGAGCAGACAGTAAGTCATGTGTCATTCTTCAAGCCTCTCTCTATATGACACAATACTGTCTATTAGTGTAAAATTACACAGCATCTGAAATACTTTACACCGTTTAGATAATTCAACAATTAGAAACCACTTTTATTCTAAACTCATAAAGGGGGAAACAGGGCCCACCTAATACTTTGATTGTCCAGAACACTTAATCATTTCTTTTGTTTTGTTTTGTTTTTTTCAAGACAGGGTTTCTCTGTGTAGCCTTGGCAGTCCTGGAATTCACTCTGTAGACCAGGCTGGCCTCGAACTCAGAAATTCGTCTGCCTCTGCTTCCCAAGTGCTGGGATTAAAGGCGTGCACCACCACTGCCTGGTGCCTAATCATTTCTAAATACACGTTCTTACTATAATTTGTACTAAGAGCAGCCTCTTCTGCCAAGAGGGCTAAGAGAGAGGTCATAGTTGCCAGGACCAAATGGCAACTTAGGAGAAAGACAAGGGCATCCAGAGCAGGACCACATCATGTACATGACACAGAAGACATGGTATTTCACCAATAAAACACAGACACACACACAGACACACACACACACGCACACACACACATATGCTCACACACAAACACAAATGATTAGAAGCTCTCAATGTGCATCAATACACATGGCAAGATATATTATGCTGGTTTCCATTTGTACCTCTCATAATTTACCTAGTGTAAGCATGGCATCATAAAAGTACAGCAGCAGATGACATAATGGTCATCTAACACCATAATGCCAGCAATCCTTTTACAACAAAAGAAGATAACATGAAGGGCCTAACTAGTAATTTAGTGATCTAGTGCACAGGGATCACTCATAGGATAAGGGAAAGTTTTTGCTTTTAATTACTAATTTGAATGTAGGCTCCAGTTAACAGTAATTGAAAATAATGTGAGAATTTTAACACTCAAATAACAGAGACAAAAATTAAAATAGAAAAGAATAATTCAGTTCAGGATTTATGGTTCAATTCCTAAATTGAAGCTGTAAGACCACAGAACACCTTGAGATATTAACTGTATTTTGGAATAATATCTAAAACCTTTCTAGATAAGCCACAAGGCTCAGGACATACATTTATAAGTGATATTCTATAGATGGACAACAGAAAAGTCTAGCTAAGCATTAAAAGATGATTACTTAACATTGAAATCACAGAGGCAAAAATGGCACGAATTTTAAAGCATCAATAGTTAAGGTTTTCTTGGTAAACAAAATTTTCTTCCAGATTATTTCTGCTGTTTTTATCTTTTTGTCCAGAATGACTAGGCAGAACTCATTTTTGACTTACATAGGTGGCCACTGTAGGATGATTCAAAACATTCTAAGTCTATCTTACTATGTATATAAAATACATCCCTCCCTACCACCAAAAGCGTGATCACTTTAAAATAAGAAAATGACATGTAAGAGTAAGTAAGAAATGTTTTATAGAGAACTGAGCTTCATAGTAGGGTAAAATGATTTATAATTCAAATTATTTGGTAAATTGACTAAAACCTAAGAACAGTCTATGATTAGAAACCATGGTATAAATGCCCTTCTCATAATAAAGGATTTTGTGAAAAAAATAATTACATTCCAATGTGTCAACCACATTTCAGTATTTTTTTTTAACTAGCATTGACTGACCTCCATTTTGTGTGGTTTGGAGAAAATCTGTTATGCAGCTTTGACTTGGTTTCAGACACTGCCATAAGTGACAAACACGTCTGTAAGACACAGCAGAGCTGATGCCCATTGCCTAAAGTACTCTGTTCTGCTTCAGCATTTCTGAGACAGTCTTGTACACAGTTCAGGCTGGCCTTAAACACACTGATTCTGCCTTCATGTCCCAAGTCCTGAGATCAAGGCCAGAGAACACTAAGTCTCATCAGACTCCTGGATATGGGAAACCAGAGTCAACACCTACCCACTTGAGAACTCTCCCTTCTTTCAGGGATGTCACTTGAAACCTCCCCAGATGCTGTGGTAAGTTGCTGACTACAACGCCTGGCCTTCAAATTTTTCAACAAACTCAAAGTTTGACAGACACTTTGAAAGCTTTGATGCTTCACCTGTGAACCAGCACTGCCCTCCAGCATCAGTGCTCAACAAAACCCAAAACCTTACTGCTGTTCTCATTCGGCAATAAATTTTTTAATGTTTTGCTTTCTATTTAATTGAATTAAATATTTTAAAAATTGTGACTATCATATATGTATACAATGCACCAACTACTGTACTCCTCTCTATATGAGTTCAAGGCTCACCTGAGGTATAAAGCAAACTCCAGGCTATTTTAGACAGTGACTCCAGTCTCAAAAAAAAAAAAAAAAAAAGAAAAATGAAAAAAAAGGGGGGTAAGGAAGAAAAAGAAAAGAAAAAGGAAAAAAACAAAGAAAGCAGCAGGCAGGCATGGCAGCAAGCAAGCGGGTTTGGTGGGGAGGGCAAAGTCTCAAAGATAAAGTGCCTTTCCTAGGGCGCTCAGCAGATTCAGGAAAACTATCATCTGGCTCTCTTCCAAAGCCTTTTCACTAAGTCACAAGAGTTAATGTGGGGATAGGGGAGGGGCTCTAACAAAAGAACAACAACAACAACAATAATAACAACCAATTTTAATGCCTATTTATTAGATTATAGAATTGACAACCAAAACAGTAGAAATTTAAGTGAAATAGATTCTACCAAATTTTAGAAATTATGTAGGCTCAAGGCACTCTGCACTAGCTGCTAAAGATACACTTAATGATCTAATAGGCCCTTTATCTTCTCTAATTTCTGAAATTCCCGGAATACTTTTATTCTGAGGCCTATTTCATGTGAACTAGTGGTTATAGTTCATATTCCAGCACAAAAACACTCTTGAAACAATAGCACCACCTCCATTTGCATCTCTCTGCCTTGACTCTAAAGAACAGCTAGCAACTACCTTAGCCAACCTGCAGAACTATGCTACCACAGGCAGTAGGGAGAGAGAAATGGCTTGGGTGTCCTTAAGAGTTTGCATAAAAAACAAGCATTAAGAGAACATGCTTTTAAATATTCTGCTTATTCCTTAGAATGCAACAAGAGCTCTCTCTAAGACTTAACCACCTACCTCATAAGCTTCTAGGCTATTAAACAGTTAAAAATAGTAAATATGAGGCTGGAGAGGAGGCTCAGCAATTAAGAGCACTTGCTGTTCTTGCAGAAGTCCTGAGCTTGGTCTCCAGCACTCACATGAAAAAGCTAACAAACCACTGCAGTTCTGAGGATCTGATGCCTCTGGCTTCCATGGGCAACTGCACTAGTGCATATATACACATGCACATAATGAAAATAATAAATATGAACACTTTATATTTAAATGAAAAAAATGTCAAAACACAATATTAAAAATGGTAAGGAAGGAAAGAAGGAAGGAAGGAAGGAAGGAAGGAAGGAAGGAAGGAAGGAAGGAAGGAAGG
>NW_021621022.1:3982916-4042307 GCF_004785775.1 Grammomys surdaster
AGGAAGGAAGGAAGGAAGGAAGGAAGGAAGGAAGGAAGGAAGGAAGGCAGACAAAAGAGCTCCCAAGTTTGAAACCTCATGATACTTGTTTACCTCGATGTCAAAGAAATATACCATTTGAATATTTTTCTAAAAGTTTCTTTGCTCTTGGGTTGGCAAGATGGCTCAGAGGGTAAAAATGCTTGCTGCTAAGCTTATGATCTGAGTACCACACTGCACCAACCTGTCTTGACCTCCACACACAGGAGAAGCAAAATGAACAACCACCCCCAACACATAAAGAAACAAATGCCACTTAAAAAAATTATTTGAATTCTAAAAGCATTTGCTATCAAATCTGAGTCACAATCCTAGTCACTTATCATTACTAAATCGGCTGACAGGCTAAGAGTTGAAAATCACATACTTACACTACTGGAAAGGAGCTGAGCATACTTTACATGAGGCAGATCAATGGCCTTTCCAAAGATGGCCAGCCTTATTTACCATTCTGTAGAATAAAGACAGAAAATTGAGAAACAATTATATAACTCAGCATTGAATAAAAAGTTTAATTATGCAATCTCAGGGTATTAAAAGTTAACACTGGATGATCTTTCCTTTTTCAAAATTATTTTGTAATTCTGAAATGAAATATTGAATTGGAACAAAACTTAAACAAAACCAAACAAAACCACAGAAAAATGACATTAATAGTTTTCCAATGATTCCCTCGGGGAATTAAAAAAAAATCACCCAATTTAACTTGTTATCGGGAACCACCTACAGAAGCAGATATAAACTTGCAATGCAATGCACACACTGTAATGGCATCTAACAAACTCCTAACTGAAGATTAAGCCTTGGCCCTCATCTATGCCAGGCCAGTGCTTGACTGAGCTCCACTCCCCCATCTTGTAGCTCTCTTGTCTATGAAGACTCTTACTACAAAGCAAGCTAACTGTAATACTAATCTTGCTGCTAGGTGGACTCCATTTCTGTGAGTGTCAACTGTCACAACTATAAAAAGAGGATAAAAGGGGAAGCTGGCACACCTATCTTCTCATTTGTATTGTTCTGTTAACTGTTGAGACCCTTCTACCTTCTTCAGTTCTGACCAAAGACACACACACACACACACACACACACACACACACACACACACACACCCCTAATCAGAGTCCAGGAATCAAAGGCCAAAGACTGAATTTATTAGCCATTTGAAACCTTAATCTGTAGATAGAGACAATTTTTTCCATAAATGACAGGTTGAAGATTACAAATTCAGCCTCCAACCTTTCACACATGTGCTGACAGACACCTTCCTATCACCGTGGACACACAGAAATAAAGAAACTAATAAAACAACAACAAAACAAAAAACTAAGCCATAATGGTGCTATAGGCTTTTAACCCTAGCAGTCCAGAAGTAGAGACAGAGGATCACTGGAAATTCAAGGCCAGCCTGGTGGACCAATGAGTACCAGGTCAGTTTTGAACTGGAGATCCTGCCTCGGAAACAACAACAACAGCAACAACAACAACAACAAAACCCAAGAACCAGGGTTGGGAAGGAAGTTCAGGGTAAGGTGCTTGCCACGCATGCATGAAGAACACAATTTGATCCCCAGCTCCCATGTTAAAAACAAAACAACAAAAATTAATAAATTAAATAAAAACAAAACAAAAATAATCAATAACAATTAATTAATTAGCTAATTCATTAAAACAGGCCAGGCAAGGAGGTGTTCTGGGGAAGTGAAGATAGGAGTATCTCTGGGGCTTGCTGGCCAGCTAGGCTAGCTAATCAGGTACTCAGAAAATTATGGTGGAGAACAAATGAGGACGAACACTTGACGTTCGCCTCTGGCCTCCACATCTACTTATATACACACAACTATGTGCACACAAATACACAGATACAGAGACGAAGGGGAAAAATTAGGAAAATCTGCAAACATGTTGCAAACACAGAAAGTATCCGGAACTAACTGCTTAATGCCCACAACACACAGCTTGAACAGCTAATAAGTTTGACACTATCCCACCCTCCCACCCTGTGCCTAAGGTTATTTTCACATAGATTCCAAGCCTTATCATTTTCACGAATAATTCTTAGCAAACTTCAATATCTGTTTTCCAAATTCAGAAAAGATTAAGCCATGAAAACTTTAAAGGTAGTTAAATATAAAAAAAAGTTCACTCATAAAATTAAAAACAAAGGCCAGTTACCTGAATTTAAAAAAGAACAGCTATTTATTTACAGACACACAGAACAAAGCTGATTCTCGCAATTGCCGGTGTTTATGATCTGTGTTTAAAAAGGAAGCAGACTGTGACATATGAGTATTTTCAGGTCATTTTGGGGAGCTCAGAATCAAACCTGGAGCTCTGACATGCTGACCCCACTCAACCACTGCACATCCCCAGCCTGAAGCAATTTTTTGTTGAAGTCAAGACAATTAAAAGCTTATGCTTTAGGACATTAATCAGAGGTGTTTCACTTATGTCAAACATTTTTCCTTTGAACAGTCCCAGATAAATATTGCCTTCTATATTTAGCATCTATCTGAGAGGCAGATGGTAAGTGTGGGGTGAAGAACGGATGGTGACATGTGAGAAGGCAGATTCACAGATACAGAAATTTTTAAAAAGCATCATGGTTAGAATATTAGGCCTTAGGGGGTTGGGGACTTAGCTCAGTGGTAGACTGATTGCCTAGTAATTGCAAGGCCTTGGGTTTGGTCCTCAGTTCTGTGGGGGAGGAGAAAAAGTAGACTAGTAGGGCTATCCCAAGTGGCTCATGCCAGCCATCCTACCACTACTGTCCAAGACCAGCTTGGGACAACAAAGTGAGTTCCAGACTAGCCTGGGCTACACAGGGAGACTCTGTGTGCCCTCTAACCACTACCACCAAAAATACATAAAATACTAATACTAATTTCTCAAATAATTCCTCTGGGTAGTTTCAGATTTAAACTTAATGACTATTCTCTCAGTCAGATTCACTGGGTAAAAGCTTTACGCGAACCATTTATTGAAGTTCACAATCACCTGAGAAACATTAAGACACTAGCTGCCCAAGGTCAATCAATTTTTCTTGCAGAATTACAGGCTTCATCTTCAAACTATAGGGTTAATGACACCGTTATGATTTCTGTATTGTTTCTCTGGCGCTAATGTTTCACTGTAATAGGTGCTGTGAGATGCACTGAGCATGTTCAGCATTCATGATTAAACAGGCATGTCACAAACCACGGGGATTTTTATTCTGGAAGAATTATTACACACACTACCTGTCAAGATCTTATAGCCTTTCTGATACTCATGCTGCTTCTACACCTCCAGTGCCGAGAACACTTCAGAGAGATTGTAAAGTTGCTTCTTGTCACTTCAACCCACTCACCTGGCTTGACAGATAGGGACTAAATTTCTGTCCTCTCCTTTCTTTCACACGCAACTTTTAAAAATATCAGCATAACATTTGCAAATAGCTTCCAGGCTAGGCATTCCCATGGCTTTCTCAGTCAGCCTTTCAGGGCCTTCTTTCAGAGTGGTGATAAGGCTTCTCTGAGGAGCATGGCTCCCCAGACACAACACAAGACGGTAGAGTAATTAAGGAGAATATAGAGAACTAAGTTCCCTGGTCCTAGAAAAATCACACACAATACTCTGCCCCATAGAGTCTTTTTGTATATTTTTCAGATAATATATAGTTCATCTGCACAGTCACTGAGCAAACACCCATGGTACAATTATACTTCTCAGCTTTCTTTTCTAAGTCCCTTAAATTTTGCTAGATAATCCCAGAATTGCCATATGCCTGCCACAGACTCTGTGACAGTGTAATAGTACAGAGATTACTGGTCTTGATGATGGTACATGTCAGGATAGAACTGTTGTCTGTCAGAAACACACGGACATCTTTAGAGGAGAAAATCCAAGTTAGCCTAAGACCTACTGAGCTCAAAGTTGAAGAGGTAAGAGGAAGACAAGATGATTTTTGAACAGCCTCCAAAGTAATCTTACTTGGAAACTGCTACTGGCTTAAAGGAAAATGAAAACTAATATAATAACAGAATGTCATGTATCTTAGGTGAAATATAATGTTGCCAGGTGATAAAGGTAAGTTGAGCCTAGCATTATCAAAATACCTCTTATGGGTCTGAGGATGTAGCCCAGTCAGAGAGTGTTTGTCTAGCATGCTCAAGGCCCTAGGTTCAAATATGAGCACTACAAATGCATATACCCAGAGTTTCTAAATGCACAGGTATATGTATCTATGCTGTAATATCAATAATTCCAAGATGAATACTTAACACAATGAAGTTACCATCATTAAAAGTAAATTAGACAGCAAGCACCTAAGACATATCCACTTCAAAGGAATTCATAACAGATATTGGACCAGGTACCTTAAATGTTCCCAAACTAGTCTCTAACCTTTACTTATCACACATAGTGAGTACCTGCCCCAGCCAATCAGCTCCCTGGCCCTTCTGAAACACAACACCTCCCTCCCAACCAGGGGAAACTCTTTTATTTATAAGACAGCCAATGGCCATTACAGTATTCTTCTATTATCTTGTTACAGGAACCTGTACATGTAACTGTATTCCTTACTGGAGCAGGAGCTTAACAGCAAGGGCTGTTTCCTATTCACTGGCCCAGTCTCATTCTCTAATAGTGTGCTGACTTGACGAACAGTAAACAAATATTTGTTTGGTGCAGAAATTAAAGAAAATGCCTATTTTTTAGTCTCATTCCATAAGATAGTCCTAAATTTCTAATTTGGAAAGCACAAGGAGTCTGTATACTAAAACTTAAAATACGCAACTGACCATTTTTTCAGACCATTAATAAGCATGTATTCCTTACACATTATAGAGATGGACGAGTTTTGCTCTTAAAAGGTAGATGGTGTGCTCTCAGAACCAGCTATTTATATCTGCATCTACAGTACAGGTAGAGCCAAGCTATGTTAAGATTAGAGGCCCCTGGCATAGCTACAACACGAGACTAGAATTTAGAACCATAACAGTCCCACACTGTTTAACCCGTAATAACAGTCCCTGGAGGTCCCTACAGCAGGAGAACTGAAAACCATGAGAGCAGAGCCCCTCCCATTGTGGATCAGCAACTTTACAAGTTGCTAATCTTTTACTTATTTACTTTTAAAGATGTATTTGTTTGTTTGTTTATTATGTATACAGTGTTTTCCATGAATGTATACCTGAACACCAGAAGATGGCACCAGATCTCATTACAGATGGCCACCATGTGATTGCTGGGAACTGAACTCAGGACCTCTTGAAGAGTAGCCATCTCTCCAGCCCCAAATCGCTAATCTTTTTAAAGAGACTCTCTTCTAACTTAAAACAGAATCCATTTCTGTTTGGTATATGCCTGGAATATTCTGATATTGTAATATAATAATCTATTCAGGGAATCAATCTATCTATTGCTTATTCACTCATTTGAAGCCTTTACTTCATAGGCAGAATAAAATAACAATCATCAGAGCAACACTTGTCACCCTGGACTGGTGAAAGATTCAAATGTCCTCTTCATTTTACACTTCCCTCAACCCATCAGTTTCTTAATGCTTAATCACATAAAGAGTGAATTCATTAAGCTCCAATAGGGTAAATAATAACTTCTTAAGTCAGAATTGATAATAATGAGCAGACAATGTTTTCTAATCACCTCAGCTTATAAATGAAAAAACAATTCTAATGCAATACACACAGAGCCCTTACTTCTAAATAAGCCATAGCATCTGTTGGGCAAAGGCAAAGACAAGGCTCTACAACTGTAAATACCTATCTTTTACAGGTCTGAAGTACCTCAGTAGAATCCAGATGCTCTTCTCAAGAACATTACCTTCAAAAGAGTTAAGACTCTAGTTTCCAAGTCTCCATGGACAATAAAACCCTAAGTTTAATGCCTTAAATACTATAGGCCTTGTATTGGTCATTTATGCATTCAACAAACATTGACCATCTAAGGACAAGCAAAGCACTGGGGAGCATAGTCATGAAAAAATACAAGTTCTTCTCACATAGAGCCTATAATCCTGCAGTGAAAGACACAAAGCGGTCAATATAGACTCCATGTCATGGTAAGCACATAAGAGAAAAAGAAAGCTGGGAAAGAGGCTAGGACTTGTGGGTCATGAAACTACAGTCTAAAATAGGGTGCTGAGAAACTCTCACTGAGAAGTTAAACCTGACTAGAGACTAAAACAAGGAAGGGAGCAACCATGTTGATGGGGTAGAGAGAATTTCAAGATCTTGAGTCCAGAGACAGCCTATCAGGTTCAGGGTTGACAAACCCAAGGGTGTGTGTGAACAATTAGACCACAGGCTAAGCAGGAGCCCCTCCTGGCAGCCTAAGATCCAAAGGACCCTATATAGTTTCTACTTAGAAGTACAAAATACTTCCTTAGCTAAAAGGAAACTAATCAGTTTCGTGGGTAACTCAGTAGGAAACCTAGTACATATTACTGAGGGTAGAATTTCTAATATCAACAGGTTAGCAGAAAACTTTCTTCTGTATATGCCCAGCACCTCAGAGAGCATCATCAGTCACCCTTAGACTAGCTTTAAAGCACAGCTGTCAATTTACTAGGTGAGTACTGAAGGCAGAGGACCAGGGAATGGATGAGGAATGAGCTCACAGGGCCGGACTCATCCCAGCTAAACTACTGTACACTGATGGATTCTGAGGGAGAAGTGGTCATTGTCTTCAGCTGTGGACCCAAAGGTGAGCCCACCATAGTTCTACTCTGTATACACAGATGCCCTGGTTAAAGTCAGCACTCACAATACAAAAGACATAAACTTGTAAGAAAGAGACGAGGGAGAGAAGAGAGTGAACATGATGATTATCCACATGTATAATCATCACAGAAGAGATTTTAAAACAACTAAAGAGAAAAACATGCAAACAAAATATCTCCCATGAGGCAGTTATGGCGGCTCACAACTGTATCTTTCTACTCAGGAAGCTGAGATAGTAGGATCCTATGAATTCTTGGCTACCTGGAGCTAAAGAATGTGCCCCTGCCTCCAAAGATTATCTTCTGTGAATATAATCACAGAAGACACTCTTTTCTCCCCAGCTAACTGCTCTCTCATCTTTTGTCTCATACTTGCATATAAATAGCTACAACCTTCACAAAACACACATCTGAGGGCTAAGACAAGGTCAAAGAAGTTCCGGACCCATCAAAAGTAGCTCCCTTCAAACTAAATTGTCACAAATATTTTTGTGTGCACACATGTGTGTATACAGATGCCACAAGAGGCCAGATATTGGCTTTGGGTGTCTTCCTCAATCACTCTGGGCCTTAACATTTTTTTGAGGCAGTCGCTCACTGAATCTTTATCTCATTGATTCAGCCAGTCAGCAAACCCTAGGGATAGTCTGTCTCCACCTTCCCAGTGCTGGAATTAGATGTATATACCACCATTCCTGGATTTTCAATGTGCATACTGGGAATCAAATTCAGATCCTCAGGCTTACGTGGCAAGCACTTTACCAAGTGAGCCATCTCCCTGGGCTCCTAAATTTAAATTGTCAATTTTGTTCTTTGAGGGTATAGTTGAATCAATCCTGGGTTGCACACTGGTTTGTTTGGGGAGGGGGTGTTGGTTTTATTTTGGGGGTTTTTTTGAGACAGGGTTTCTCTGTGTAGCCCTGACTGTCCTGGAACTCACTCTGAAGATCAGGCTAGCCTTGAACTTTGCCTCTCAAGTGCTAGGATTAAAGACACACAACACCACTGCTGCACTCTAATGAACACTGTTTAACCTACACAGTATCTACAATTTTGAGACTGTACATTTGTTTTTAATAGAAACAAGATCTACATTCATCAACATACTTTGTAATGTCTCATACATTCAAGGTATGCTTTCTCTGCCTGAGTCATTACAGGCAGGTAACTGCAGTCACTCAATTCTACAGACACTAAGTATCTGCCACTGCTAACCAGTGAGCTTAAGTATCTGCCACTGCTAACCAGTGAGCTTAACTCACACTGTGATTTGTCTCATGGCAGAAAATTATTCATATTGTCCTGTCTCAAGAAAAACGGCCCCATGACTTACAGCATGCTAAACATTCTGATTTTTCATGTTAATTATTTTAGTTAAAAGCACTCTGAAGGCGGCACTTCAAGAAGGGCACTTAGAGAACTCCCTTGAGAAAGGTGCCCCCACCCCCCACCCCCATACCGGAGGAAGGAAGACATTCTTATCGGGAGTCCAGGATGGAAGAAATCTACACAAACAAACCCTGTTCAACTAACCTTATCTGCTTAGTCACTCTTCCAAGATTAGCTGCCCTGATTGAAAGCTTTTTATTTGTCTAAGACAGCTTTTGGTCCTAACTGCTTCTTGGGGCCCTCATTTTTCTCGGGACGGCTCCCATGGGGGTAAAAAAATCACCAAATAAAATGTGTGTGCTTTTCTCTCAGTAAGATGTTAGCTTAGTTCTAAGGCTTGAAGAGGATGGAGGAGGTATTCATCTCCCCTACACTGTGAGAAAAACCATCTCCTTTTTTCTCTTATCCCTGGCTTATTTTTCTATTGCACAGGCATTACTGGAGTAGTCATCAAATACAATCAGATGCTGACAAAGCTAGTTCACCAAAAAGACAAGTTCAGAGTACACACTAAGGACTAAGAACACACAGCAGCAACAACAAATAACCCCTGCAGTTATTAAGTAAAAAGGGGTGGTGGCACCCAAATAATAATGCCTGTAACCTTCTACCTAGCAATTCCAGTTCTGGAGATTAACCCAAGAATACAGTCACATAGGACAAGGTAACTTCAATTCAAGGTTATTCTTTGCAGCACAAAAGATCAGAAATAATCTACACTGCCACCATAAGATGACTGTAAGTTATGGTATAACCACATGATACAGCCATAAAAACTAAGGAAATTCCTTACATGCTATCACAAAATAGATTTCAATTGAAAAGAACAGGAAAGGACAAAGTAGTTTTTGTCAGCTGTATAGGAGGAAGACATAAGAAAAACTATCCATACATAGCCTTGTTTCTGTGTATACACACATCAACTATTTCTGGAAAGGTATAGAAGAAACCAGTAGTCCTTGTGGAGGATAACTGAAGGCTTCAAAAGTCTACATTTTCTACCTTACAAATTTTACAGTTGAAGATGAATGTAAAAAGCTGACAGAGTTCATTCTAAGTAAAAGTAAGAATTTCCCATTGGAGACAACAGATAGAACTCAAAGGTAAAGTGCTTAGCTAGCATTCACCAGATCCTGGTAAAAGCCTCTGTACTCCACATACACAGCATTTTGCCTTGGAGTTCAAAGTGCTGGTTCAACAGGAACCTAGGGGTGGAGGGCAGATCAGGAAACAAGACAATGAAAGAAATGGCATCCTTTGCCATCTGGCTCTTTGAACTGGTTGTGAGCTCTGAAGAAGTAAAAGGGTAGATCCAAAAGATTTAAAAAGGATCTTTCCAAGATAGGGGCAGACTGAAACTGAGCAGGAAGAAGAGCTCTCTAAATCCACCCTGGGCTTCTGGTGCTAAAGGCTGAAGCTCTGAACATACATTCCCAGCATGGCTGTCCCTCAAAGGGGACCCAAATGCAGAGACAGTGAACAGGTACCACACAGGAACAGCATAAAGAAGGCTGTGAGCAAAAACTCTTCACTTCAAGGCTGTGTGTGATGGCACACGCCTTTAATTCCAGCATCTGAGGCAGAGGCAGGTGGAAGTCTGAGTTCAAGGCCAGCCTGATCTATAGAGCGAGTTCCCAGCATAGCCAGGCTATATAGAGAAACCCTGTCTCAAAAGCACATAACAACAACAGCAAAAAACTTTTCACTTCTGGCCTCAAATTTATGTACTATTCCATTCAGGGGGTCTTCAAAATCCTTATCAGGCTCCAAAAGCTTGGTTGTTGTGCAAGCAGGAAGTAGCTGCTACATTCCATCTCTTCCCAGGCCCGGAACCCCAGACACATTTTCACTGCAAATCTCCAAACACGTGATACAAGAAGTAAAACAGAAACCAGCACTCCAGAAAGAAAGCCAAAAGGAATGTCGGGGTGTTTTAAATGTGGCCTACTGCTCACCACACGGGAAGTCGGGGCGGGGCGGGGGGAACCGTGAGGACTAGCAAAGAGGTCACTCAAGTTCTGCTGGGATCCACACTTAACTCTAGAGGTACAGTCCTTCAACTACTTTAAAACACTGCTCTTCTAGCCACCAAGCAAGGATGCATGCCCTTGATTCTAGCCTGTGCATACCCCTGCATCCCAGATGGTTCTCATTAAAAAGGACAATTAGAAGAATGAGAAAAGAGAGCTGGGGAACACATAGAGAACAAGCATATCCTTGTAACATATTGGCAAAAAATTACAGAATAGTCAAATACAGAGTTGCTTTCTTTTTTAAAAAGTTAAAGACATCTTGCCCTGTTCTAAAAATAAGACAAAGTATTTATCTTAATTCAATTTACTGTTTTCCTTTTTCAATTTTATCCAGAATTAAAATAATATATATAATCTGCATATGCCCTATAGCACAAAAATAATACTTCTAAATATACAGATGAGCCATTTTTAAGAGATAGAATTTCCACTAAAACTATAATACTTGCTAAACCATAAAAAATCAAAGAAACCTTAGGTAATCTGAATTCATGTGAAGATGAATGATATTGTCTTATACAACTGCCAGGAAGAAGTGTTTCTTAGATTAGCAGGTAGTTACTTCAGAGGCTCTGGAGATGAAACTACATGTTGATATAAATCTGTATCTTAACAGAAATGAAAACAGCATAATTCATTTACTATACCCTGTTTTTCTCCTACCTATCTCAGGAGCTATGTAGTATAATTTTATGTTTGATAATAAACTCTACATTTTTCATACCCTTTCATGTATTCATTTGATGTTCAAATGCCCCAGAATGTAGGTAAGGCAGGTTTTACAAACACTTAAACACAGGAAAATCTTAATTTTAAACAAAGCAAAATAATGTGTCACCAGAGACCTTTTATCCCACTTCTACTTCTCCAAACATCAATTTCTGTTTTCACTGAAAATACCTCTCCTGCCTATTTACACTTCACTTCACTAAAGCCAAGGTAGCTGTCTTCTGTCTCAAGTTATTAGCAGAGTTCATACTCCATTAATTTCATATTCCAGACAGCAGACTTTATCTATTCCTCATTGCAGTAGTTGGGTAATAAAGGTTGGGAAGTGTTGAAATGTGACTATGTACAAATCAACCTGCCACATCTGGCTTTCTCTGCTCAATGCCTATACCTCTAACCTAATAGGACAAGCACAGCTCTAACTAAACAAAGCTTTGCAAGCTTCCAGACTTCTGTAACATTAAGACAGTGTGGGGGATGATAGTCTAGAAACAAATGCCATGTAGAAGGGCCACAGTAAGACAAAGTATTTACAGTAAGGGGTAGCATTTCATTTTCTTGTCATTTCTTTACAGAGGCTTCTTTGTGGAAATTCAACCCATTAATAAAACCTAGGCCAAAGGTCACCAGCTTGGTGATTTCTTTCTTTATTCTCTAAAAGTGATAAACCTCCCTGCACGATAACATGATGACTTGTGAATGGAGTTAGCAGATCTCTTAGTTTCGTGAACTGTCTGGGTGAACTAGGAAGCAACTGATAAAATAAAGCAGGAGTCACTCAGACATGAACACATACATCCACACGACACAGGGAACTCATTAAAACAAACACCCATTCCTCAGCCTTGGTGGTCAGAATCCAGTAGATTATGATCTCTATGCCAACTCCCACTCTTTCAATTCTCTTACAGTTTGCATGTTCTCTCCTGCAGTGGTGACTCTTTTACACAAGATATCCCACCTGTCTGGGCTTGATACTTCTTTTCTTTCTTTACATGATACCTAGCCTTCAGACCTAGACTTTCCCAAGGGTCCCCTTCCTGTCAATCTGACAAGGTTAACTCTCCACAGTCTAAGTTCTCATAGCACCTGGTGGTACCCCCATTATGGTGCACTGGAGTGCAGTTTTGCAGCTGTATGGCTATTTAAGTAATAATCCTGACTACACTGGAAGCTTCAGGAAGGTAGAGACTATGTATGTCTCTGTTCTCCATTATGTACCTTTTACCTGAGATAGTTCCTGGAACATAGCTGTTACTTAATAAATAGTGAGAGGAGACGAATAACGATCTACAGATATTTCAACAAACATTGAACCAAGAGTTCCAGATCATTAGAGTCTATCTCTGCCTTATTATTTTGCTTTTAATTTTCCTGTGTTTAAGTGTCTATAAAACCAGCCATACCTACATTGTGGGGCATTTGAATGTCAAATGAATACACGAGGGTGTATGAAAAATGTACAGATAAATGCCAAACATAAAAACACACTACATAGCTACTAAGACAGGTGAAAAGGAAAAAAGATATAATAAATGAGTTGTGCCGGTGTTACTTCTGTTAAGCCACAGTTTTATATCAATATGAGGCTTCATCCCCAGAGCTGTTGTTTATAGCTTTGTGGTTCACTGATCTATCATAGAAAAAGATCCTTGGGCTGGACAGACAGCTCAACAAGAAAGAGCACCTGCTGTTATTTCAGAGGACCTGGGTTGAGTTCCCAGCACTCACATGGTAGCTCACACTATTTACTATAACTTCTGTTCTAGGGGATAAAATTTCCTCTTCTGACCCTCAAAGGCACCAGGCATGCATGTGCATATACATGCATACAGGTAAACACTCATATAAACTGAAATAAACATATACTGTAGAAAGTTTAAATATGCAATGCATGGATGAGTCTCTGGTTAGCTAAATATTGAAAATACTAATTTTTCTCTGTGCCACAGATGAGTGGGTCTGTGAAGCCACAGAGTTTTCTCACTTGACATAAAATTATTCTCTTTATAGCTCAAAATACCTAAGAATTTCTTGAAAATCACGTAACTATTTTTCTTTTCTCACACTGGATGCTTATACTTTATAAATTGTAGAATATTATTAAAACTCAAAAAGTAGAAATTTTCAGGCAAAAAAAAAATCACTAATGATTGATTAGTCTGTTGTTTTGGTTCAGCTACATAACATATAATATATCCTTAAAGTCATAATATTAACCTGTATAATAACAAATGATTACCACTTATTATATCTGCATTTCAACTTTCAATTGCTCATAAAAGTAGCACTAGTAAAAGGGACTAGTTTGGCATAAACTACAGAGTGCATGCAATGATAGTGTGATTGGATTTTCCTTAAAGAGAGTATGAAAATAATTTGGCTATATCTACTTCTGACTCCCACAGTCATCAAGAATCAGAAGATTAAATTCTAATTTATATATTTGTTTCCCGAAAAAGAGCAACTATGAAGGATCAACTATGTATAAATGACAGTAACTAATGAGAATACACTAATGGCAATAACACTTTGTACACTATTAGTGTCTGTTTCTTCACTTGACTATCATAGTGATCCTACTGTACAATGTTAGTGTTTTCATCTCATAACAGAAGAAAACTGAGACTCAAAGGACATTAAAAACAAACTAAAAACCCCTCAGTAATTTAACAGTATCTTTCACAAGTGTCTTCTAACAGGAGTTAGAACTGCATACAATCTTCTAACGAGAGTTAGAACTGCATACAAGAGGCTCTTGAGATAAGCTCTCAGCACTGGCCATTCTACATTCTACTGGAGACACATCACAAAATTAGACTACAAATCATACCTATCTCAACACACACACACATCCATTTGTAATAAGACTCCATTGTTATTCAATCGTGCTTTTAGAAGAAAAGGTTTTGATTAAATAAAACTTATCAATTCTTTTTACTGTTCAGCTTTTTGGCTTCACAGTAAATTCTCTCAAGCATTTAAGTTAGAAATAATGCCAATTCATATAAGCTATTTCAGAAAACAGAAGGCAAGCAAGCATTTTTTCAACTCAACAGACAGGGCTAGTATCACTATAACATCAAGTCAAATACATTAAAAGGGCAAAGCAATCCATGTACTAGTATCCCTTGGGAACATGTGCAGGGAACCTTAATAAAATACTAGGAAATGACAAAATGACAAACTAAGTCCAGTAAAACAAAAGATTCCTGCAATCCTGACTAACATAATGACAGTGTAAGACGGCTTAGTGCTTCAAACCCCTTAAAATGCTTTATCATATTAATAGGCTGTCTTTAATCATTTCAATAAAAAAACTTCAATTCATGATTTAAAAACATAACAAAACTCAGCCAAATATGCATGAAAAATAACTTCTTCAAAATAATAAAGTATGAACAAACACCTAATATTTGATTACAATTATGACAGAAGACTGAAAGCTCTCTCATGTGGAAATCTCCAACTGCAGTGTCTGCTAGAGCTCCTGGGCGGTACAATGAGGAGGAAAGTAAGACTCAGGGAACAGAGCTTACCAGCAGGACAGCTCAGGACAGCCACAGTATTCTTCATCTGTAAGTCAATTCATGTCTAGTCCCTACTTAAAGTCCATAATGGCTTCCACTGCACATAGAATAAAATGTAATCCCTTCCTAAGGTATACTCACACTTTCTTACAAGATTTGACTTCTATTCTTCACTCACCATGACCTAGGCTCAGACAGCTTGTTTCTCAAGATCACTGCCATTTTTGAGCCTAAAATATGCTTTTCACAGCTGGTTCATTCTTGTTACTCAAGTGCTAAGTTAAGTGGCACACCATTTAAAATGGTCTATTAAATAACCTTTATACCTTATTCTACTTATTACTGCCATCAAATTATAGTTTCTTGGGCTGAAGAGTTGGCTCATAGAGGACCTGAGTTCAATTCCCAGCACCTATAGCAGATGGCGCACAAGGACCTGTAACTCTAAGCTCCAGAAAGCTCTGACATCTCTAGCTTCTGTGGTCAACTACATTCCCTGTATTTGTGTGCACAAAACCACTGACAAACACGCACGCGCGTACACACACACACACACACACACACACACACACACTATATAATTTAAAACTAATAAAAATAAATTCAGTTTAAAAATGTAGCTTCTTGTTTCCTAGAGCACTTTAGCTGAACAACGGAATCACTGTCACTTTTGCTCAAACACTCCTTCAAGCATTTTAATACTTGAAGGTAGCCATTGACATGAGCACAGAGCTTCTATAAATGTGGGTGAGATAATGGCAGACTCATAGTTCTGGTGGGGCAGGCAGGAAGAAAAGGAATGCAAGGCAGGTTCTCAGATGGAGCTTAACATCTTCCAACACTAACCTTTTCAGGCATCAATCCCAAACTGCTTGGTTACAAATGCCCCAAAAGAGCAGCTGGAACTTGTAGCTGTTAAAGATGAGCCAAGGGCGAGACTTTAAACCACCTACAGACCTAAAGGATAAGCTGATGACAGTAAATATTAATATAATTAGCTACTCCTTCCTGGCCTAAAGCTAACAAACTGAAAAGATTCACTTACAGTAATAAATACAGTTTGCTCTCTCCTCAAACACCTTTTCAGAGTTTTGGCTCCCACAGAACAGGCTTTGACGACAAAGCTAAACCAACAGCAGTAAGAGTAGTAAGGATTTCTTCTTAGGCTGTGCATTCTCACACCCAAAGCTTATGTCATACTGGGCAGAAAGCAATTTTCTGGGTTTGTTTTGTTTTGTTTGTTTTTTGTTTTGTTTTTCGAGACAGGGTTTCTCTGTGTAGCCTTGGCTGTCCTGGAACTCACTCTGTAGACCAGGCTGGCCTCAAACTCAGAAAAAAAATGAGCAATTTTCTGTTTTTGTTAAGTTCCAAACCTGGGACAAATGGCTGAGGTGCCTATTTAACATACCAAAGTGTACACTGGCCGCTGGGTTCTCCCTGGAGTCCTTCAGTCTACCTGTTTCAGGGCTCTCCTGGCTAGCATGCCCCACCCTCTACCTTAAACTCTCTAGCCCAGGGGGCTGGGCTGCTCTCCACTAGATAATCCAACCATTTTGGTTACCTGTTCTCTTGGGCCTTCTGGCTGCTACACCTGGTTCCCTTCTCTTCCCAGCTGCCCCTGCTTCTGTTCTCCCACGTATCTGTAAGAAACCTGCTCCTCCACCATACCTAGGAGCAGTCAGGTCCTCTGCTACCCGTTTCTTCATTCAACAACCACTTTAATAAACGTTACATTCAGCCAAGACTCAGGCCAGTTCTTCGTTCTTGCCTTCATCAGCTCTCCTTGCTGGTCTCTCAAAATGGACTTTATTTTCTCACTGTCATTTTATTTAAAAATTACTCTAAAAAAAAAAAAAAAAAGCCGGGCAGTGGTGGTTCATGTCTTTAATCTCAGCACTTGGGAGGCAGAGACAGGCGGATTTCTGGGTTTGAGGCCAGCCTGGTCTACAGAGTGAGTTCCGGGACAGCCAGGGCTACACAGAGAAACCCTGTCTAGAAAAACCAAAAAAAAAAAAAATAATAATAATAATACTCAATAGCTCTGTCCTGTAATCTGTTTCATGTTCTGTCTGGACGGGACCCTAGGGAAGGTGTTCCTAATCTTGGGCTGCCTCACCCAAGTACCTGGGCGATTTCCCAGTTCTCTAGTAATAGATGCTGTTACATGACACGGTGCAGAACAGCTAGAGATTACTATGGCTTCTTGGTTTGACTTTTGATTGACAGCTGCTCTGTTCTGGGGCCCTTTATGTCAACTCTGGTTGACACTATGAATCCTACGTGCTCCAGGATTACTGAAGACACAAATACATAATAAATAATGGATGAAAATCAAGGCTAGAGCACAGCTCAGTGGTAGAGTACTTGTCCTGTGATCAATCTTTACTGTACACACAGGAGCATTCAATACCACAAACAGACACAGACACACACACACTGAGGTATGTACTTGTGGTCCAAGCCACCCATCACGCCAAAGTAAGAGGATCACTGAGCTGAGAATTCAAAACAAGCCTGGGTGACATCTCAAAAATAAGCAACCGACTATTTCAGGAAGAAAAAGCTGACTAACAAATGGTACCTATAACACGTGTCACAACTGCTTCATGGGTGAGAATGATCCTCCAAGACTCTAATAAACGAAATCTCAAAAAGACCATGGAGGAAGAAGCATGGAGGACGACCGCCAGATGTATCAAACCAGTGCACTACTGTATCCCCAAGCTCAGCGCTGATGTCCCCTGCCATGCTCCAAAGAAAGGCTGAAGGGGATGCTAAAGGAGACAATGCCAAGGTGAAGGACGAGCCACAGAGAAGATCTTCAAGGTTGTCTGCTAAACCTGCCCCTCCAAAGCCATAGCCCGAGTCTAAAAAGGCCCCTGCAAAGAAGGGAGAGGAGGTACCCAAGGAGAAGGGGAAAGCTGACGGGGTAAGGATGTGACTAATCCCGCAGGAATGGAAACTCCAGAACAGCCAAGGCACAGGAAGTGGAAGGTGCTGGAGACGCCAAGTGACCGTGTGCATTTTTGGTAACTGTGTTCTTCTGGTGACTGTACAGTTTGGAATACTACTTTTAATCAAGTTTTATAAAAACACTGAATTTTGCTTTACTTTTTTTTTTAAGCTATATTGTTAGCACACAAAACACTTCATTGATGGGGGGAAGGATCATATCTCCCAAGCTGGACTGATGACAGAAAACATCTTTTCCTGATAATTTTGAAAGGCTCCTGTTGGCTTCCAGGAGAGACGTCCTGGTCTTGACATAGGTGGCCACCATGGCACAAAATGTCTTATGGTCTGGGAAAACTCTATATTCATGTTTATATCCTCTTTCCCCTATACCATCAACATAGACTTAATTCCCTTAAATCCAGAGACCTGTTGGAACCTGACCCCTAAAATTGGTTTTCCAGTCTATTGGGCATTCCAGTGTTCACAGAAGAGCACTGGCTCCTTTTATAAAAGACTGTGAATCTTCAGATTGATAATTCTGCCATTTTCATTTTCTGAAAAAGTTGTTAAACAACATCCTTAATGTGAAATGTCAACCCTCACTCTAAGCTACTCCTCATTTTCAAAGCGTTGAATGAAGACTTCATTGGGCTTTATAGTGGCTTTCTGATTTTGGTAGTCTATACAAGAAGGGAATTTGGAAGTTCTTGTATGCTGTTGGTTGTCTGCCCATGTCCTACTTGAAATACTATGATTGTTTATGAAAAATATCCTTAATAAAGCTGGTTACCCTTAGGCTTGAAGGAAAAAAAGACCATAAAATTAGGTAAGAAGAGGGGAGTAGAGCAGTCCTGAGAATGAGAAATACTGTACCAAAGATGTTAAGGAAGGAGAAACCAAAAAATATCACAGGAATAAACTAGGTGAGTGTGGCTGAAAGCTAAGGTTGGCATAGGTAACAGTAGGGAAAGGATGAATTTCTGATAGCAGTAGGAGTGCTTGGTACCTGTGGATTATTACATTTACATGGTCTTATTTTCTCTCTGAAACAATCTCAGGAGAAAGGATGCCAGAGAAGGCCCTGTGTGGCAGCAGTGTCTAAGACATGCCATTCTTTCACTAAGGGATGAGGAAGCTACTAGTGGGGACACTTGTTAGGAATGTTCAACCATAGATAATTAAGAGTCCCAGTCAAAATGGTGAGAGGTACCACATGCTTACACACACTCATTAAATCATAACATAATCTAGCCATGTACTATCATGTTGTAACAGCTGCATCTTTCTTTTATGCTAGTGAAAGAATAACAGGATAAACGTTGAGGAGCTCCAGGTAGCATGTTTTTGCTCATAGTCAAGAACAAGAATAGGATGGACTCAAATCAGCCTCCTTCTTGGAGAGAGAAAGACTCAAGAGCTCCCTACTAACTGATGAGCTACTGGTAGTTGATTGATTCTAAAGATAAGAGTCAGTTTGTTTGACTGTGTGGCCCCTGGTAGGGTGACAATGCTCTAGAGAATGGCTCCACACCCATAGGTATGGGTAGAACAAACTGAACTTGGTGGATTACTTTTAAAAAAGAGAGAGAGGAAATGAAGGAAGTAAGGATGGTATAGGAAAATCAAGGTGAACCTGAAAGGAATTAGGGAGATGAATGAGGGGTGAATAAGATGAAATTCTTGAAACACTGGGCATGACAGCACACATCACCTCTATAAACCCAACACCTGCAGAGCAAACAGGCAGACTCCTGGAGCATGATGACCAACCAGTGGAGCAGAATGGGTAAACTCCAGGTTCAGCAAAAGATCCTGTCTCAATAACATAGAGAATGACAGAGGAGGTCATCTGATGCCAACCTCTGTTACTTGCACACACACACCCAAAGTTAGATGAAATGGATCTTCTCCTTAAATACATAAACTACCAAAACAAAAAACAAACAAACAACAACAACAAAAAACAAAGCCCCAAAAACCTATATAGCCCAGTATCTATTTAAGAAATTGGATTTGCACTTAGAAAAATATGCCAACAAAGAAAACTCTTCACCAGGATGACTTCACTGCCAACTTGACTAACCATTCCAGGAGAAAATAATGAGTTTTTCTCAATTTCAGAATCTGAACTAGAAGAAAACATTCCCCCAAACTGCTTCACAGGTCAAAAATTATCCCAATGTAGAAGCCAGAAAAATAGGTAACAGGGTAAGAGAAACACATACTATTTATTATTCCTCATGAAGAAAGATGAAAAGTGTTCTTAGCAGTACGTGAGCAAATACTACACGTAGGAGGTGTATGTGGTATCTAACAATCAACAATCAACCAACAACAATCAACCAAATACAAATCACCATCACAGCCAACTACATAGGAATTAGTAATGATGAAACGGCACCCAATGAAGCTCATGTCCAAAAGCTAGAGTGAGCTAGAAACAGAACAGGCATGCTGTCACTAATGCAACTGACATCATATTTAATCATGAAAGGTGGAACACTTTCCCTCAACACTGAAACAAGACAGTCTGTGGCTCTCACAGCTCTTCAGCAGCATCACACTCAAAGTCTTAGTCAATATGATAACCGAAAGACATAAACTATTATCCACAGATGATTATAACATTAAAAAAACTCAAAGTTTCTATGAAAAGAAAGAGAGAGACAAAGAGAGAAAACCCAGTTCTTTGAGTGTATGACTTCAGGAGAGCTGCCAGACACAAGGACAGTATAGAAAACTCAACTGCATTTCTAGGGCTGACCTAGAATCTAACGGATTTGCTTATTTTTCTTTCTTTTTTTAAAAGAATGATTTTATTTATTTTATGTATATATGAGTACACAATAGCTGTCTTCAGACACACCAGAAGAGGGAATCAGATCCCATTACAGATGGTTGTGAGCCACTATGTGGTTGCTGGGAATTGAACTCTGAAAGAGCAGTCAGTGCTCTTAACCACTGAGCCATTTCTCCAGCCCCACTTGTTTTTCTTAAACATTTACCATTTACAGAGCTGAAGAGGTAGTTCAGTGGTTAAAGAGCACTTGTTCCACTTACAGAAGACAGGAGTTCAGTCCCTAGCACCCACATGTTGGCTCATCACCAGTTCCAAACATGCAAGCTGATCAACTCAGGCACCATGAATGTGGTACACGTACATACATGTAGGCAAAATGTTTATATAGATAAAACAGAATAAATCTTTTTCAAAATTAAGTATCATTCAAAATAGCACTGAGCCATAAAATACCAAAAAGCCAAAACTGTAAATCTAACAGAGATACAGAATTGCAATAAATGAAAACCTGAAGAGAGAAAGAGATCAAGGAACTTGTAAGTAACCAGAGCAGCCAGGAGACTGAGTGTTACTAAGATGCATCCACTTCTAACAGTGAGAATTCCTGAAGGGCTTATGACACACATTAGCAAGCTGATTCTAAGTCATGTGTGGTTACACAAAGGAAGAGCACCACGATTCTGTCAAAGGTGCCAAGGCAACACAAGGTAGATAGGACGGCCTTTTCAACACCTGAGGAGAAAACACGACATCCATGGGTAAAAACTGCAACCTCAAGGAATATTTAAAGCTTTTATTAAAAACAACAACAACAACAACAACAAAACCCTAACTCAGCTGGGCAGTGTTGGCTTACACCATTAATACCAGCACTTGGGAGACAGATAACAGGTGGATCTCTGTAAACTCATGGCCAGCCCAGTCTACACTATGCAAGTTCTAGAACAGCCAGGAAGAATTACACAGAGAAACTCTTGTCTCGAAACACTAAAAACAAAACAAATAAATAAATAACAACAACAACAACAACAAAAAAAGACTAATTCAAAATACATGATAGACCTAAATATAACATCCCAAATCACAAACTTTCTGAAAGAAAACCCAAAGGGAAAGCTTAGTGTTGACATTATTCTCCCACAGTGGGTCTTGACTGCACTGCATCCTCCATAGCATTGCACCCACAAGGCCCCCAAACTGCCTCCTGCCGCCTCAGGAGGAGCCACTGAAAGTGCCTGCTCCAGTGCTTTGAAAATATACTCAAGGAAAAAAAAAATGTGTTCTCAAGGTAAAATAACTAATTCTGAAGACAATGTAAGAAAGGAATATAAAATGTTTCCCTAGTCATTTTTACACCAAGAGCATGTTGAAATAGTAATGTGCTGGACAGCTGAGTTAAATAGAAGACATTAAATTTAATTTCAAATGTTTCTTTTTATTTGCTGAAATGTAGTTACTAGAACATTTAAATTTAAAATGTTGCCTTCCATTATATTTCCTTTAAAAATGTTTTAAAATTTTTACTTTATGTTCACAAGTGATTTCTGCATGTATGTCTGTGTCACTTGTGTGCTTGGTGCCCATGGAGGTCTGAAAAAGGCAACAGATCTCCTGAAACTGCAGTTACATCTGTACAGTTGTGAGCCACTATGAGGGTTCTGGGAATCAAACCTGGGTCCTCTGGAAGAGCAACAGTGCTCTTAGCCCCTGAGCCATCTCTCCAGCCCCTTCCATTCTATTAGACAGAGCTGCTGCAGGAAGTTAATAATGATAATCATAGCAAAACAAGCAAAACACAACAATAAGTAAGATTTCAGAGGATATGTTAGTGTCACTAGGTCAGCTGTTACCATATCTTTTCCTGCCCTGGATTTTTCTGCTGCATTAAAATAAATAAGTTTATAAAGTTATTTTTCAAAGAATTTGTGATTTTCCAACTGAAAGTATCCTAACTCCTATTCCAGCAGCATCTGTAATGCCATCTTTGAAAAAAAATAAAAGTATGTTAAGTAGAGTTCTCATTGTTATTCTTTTACTTTCTTTATGCATTTGTGTAACACACTAGCTAGCTTTTTTTTTTTGAGACAGGGTTTCTTTCTCTGTGTAGTCCTGGCTGTCCTGGAACTCACTCTGTAGACCAGGCTGGTCTTGAACTCAGAAATCTGCCTGCCTCTGCCTCCCAAGTGCTGGGATTAAAGGCATGTGCCACCACTGCCTGACACTAGCTAGCTTTTATAAACTATTTCATTCCTATATTATACAGATAACATAACACTGTTCTCAAATAAGTAGAATACATTTTTAATAAGTGAGGTTCTCAGTGAAATAATAAAGAAAAAATACATTTTTACTGTTTTGAAATCAGATATGCACTTATTAACTCAACTGCTGCTGAGGCCTTACTTTAGTTGAGATGTCAAAGGTGTTTCACTGTGGTGTCACGGCCGCCCGTGGTGCTGGTTCACAGCTGCTATGCTAACCTCCAGGTAGATATGGGTCTGCAGTAAAAGGCACTTCCACACACCCACTCCTTCTGTACAGCAGAGCCCTTCCCACATAAAAGGCAGAAGCAAGGATTCTGTTGGAAAACTTAATTTGTATTCTATAAACAGTTAAGTAGGTTGAATTTCTAACTTCCTCCCACAAGTGAGGGACAACTACAGCAGGAAGAGGTTTGCCAGCTGGAAGGTTCAATAAGACTAGACTATCAAAATCAAGAAGAAAACAGATAATGACACTGGAGATCAGAGAGACCAAGGCCCTTGAACAGTCCCAGGAGGCACATTAAGTTGTGCAGCTTCCTCATAAGGGCAGTGTATTAGTCAGGGTTCTCTAGAGTCATAGAACTTATGGGCAGTCTCTATATGGTAAGGGAATTTGTTATGATGACTTACAGTCTGTAGTCCAACTCCCCAACAATGGTCAGCAGCAGCTGTGACTGGAAGTCCAAGAATCTAGCAGTTGCTCAGTCCCACAAGGCGAGCAGGTGAAGAAGAGTAAGCCTTCCTTCTTTCAATGTTCTTATGTAGGTCTCCAGCAGAAGGTGTGGTCCAGACTAAAGGTGTGTACTAACACACCGGGATCTGGGACTTGCCTTAGTCTCTCTCCTGGGATTAAAGGCATCTACTACCTTGCCTGGGCCTAAGATTTTCATGGCCACTATGCCTCAAGATTAGGATCACAGGTGAGCCTTCCAATTCTGGATTGTGGTTCATTCCAGATATAGTCAAGTTGACAACTAGGAATAGCCACCACAATCCACCCCTTGTCAACCTGACACAAATAATATCTCATGTCCACATGAAACAAGAACAAAGTCATGAATATGCCTAACATGATAAAACTATTCCTCATAAAATCACAAGCACATTTGTAAATTTACAATGGGGCAATGTCCCTTAGGAACATTCTTTTAGTATCTCAACATAAATACCAATTGATATTAAAGAAACTGTAAGAAAGACAAATATATTCTTTTTTTTTAAAGATTTTTATTTATTTTTTATATATGAATATACTGTAGCTGTCTTCAGACACACCAGAAAAGGGCATCAGATCTCATTACAGATGGTTGTGAGCTACCATGTGGTTGCTGGGATTTGAACTCAGGACCTCTGGAAGTGCAGTCAGTGCTCTTAACCACTGAGCCATCTCTCTAGCCCGACAAATATATTCTTAACAAAATAAAACAGAAGCATTCATATTACTTTATAATCCTCATTTCTGCAACTGGTTACATGGACTGAGCTGGCATTTATAACTACCTTCCTCTACCACCCATTCTGATTTCCTCCACCCTCGGCAAGCACCTCAGCAGGTCCAGGCTCTTTTCCTGGAGGAGTGACCCATGCCTTCATTCCTGATGGGTCTGCGTCCTTTGTCATCCTGCTTGGATTAGGCTGTTGCAGTTTCCCATTGACTTTAATCACAGGACATGGTGGAACTAAGAGACACCTTAACAGATCTCCTGCACTCCAGACATAATCCTGCTTACCTCCACTGTGGAGAGGCAATCCAATTTCCCCATGGTAATCTGGATCTATCACCCCTCCTAACACTGTTATTCCTTTCTTAGCCTGTTGGTTTAAGGGCATTAGAAACCCAAAATGACCAGGGGGAAGTCTGAGCTTCCAGTTCATTCGAATGTTTGTTGTGGTTCCTGGTAGGAGCACTCTCCCCTCTGGACCAAAACTTCTAGGCCAGCAGAACCTAGAGTTGTGGGGACAAGAAACAAAAATTTTCCTAGAGGGTCACTAGGAGTAATGGTGAGTGGAACTATTACCTTTTCCATCCCTTGATTCCTGGACCCATGATCCTGGCTTTGGGAGAAACTGTACCATATATCAGACACTGATTCAAAGCATATACTGCCTTCTGAAGAACTCTGCCCCAGAACTCCATGCTGCTGCCATCTAATTGGCGCTGTAACTGCATCTTCAAAAGGCCATTCCATCTTTCTATCAGACCAGCTGCTTCAGGATGATGGGGAACATGGTAAGACCAGTGGATTCCATGATTGTGTGCCCACTGTCACACTTCTCTGGCTGTGAAATGAGTTCCTTGGTCAGAAGCAATACTGTGTGAAATACCATGACGATGGATAAATTTAAGAATAACATTATCCACATGATTGTTCTGTGTGATAACTATTTCAGGCTACCACTGATGGTGGCTTAGGCATGAGTGATATGTAAGAGGAAAACAGACATCCTGACAACCAGGAGCTGTCTGGAAATAAAGTTGGAGGTAAGAGGCAGAGAATGCCAGTTTGCTAGTAGGAACAGGTGTATGACTATTGGTGTCACTTCTTATAGAACAGCAGCTCTCAACCTGTACACCACGATCCCTTTGGTGGTCACCTATCAGATATCTTGCATATTAACTATTAACATTATGATTCATAACAGTAGCAAGACTACAGTTACGGAGTAGCAACAATAATGTTATGGTTGGAGGTCAGCACAGCACGAGGAGCTGTATTACAGAGTCACAGCATCAGGAAGGCTGAGAAGTACTGCACTACAGCAATGGTGAAAGAGAGAAACCCAACTGTGATTTCAGAAGTGGTAACTGAGGTGCCTGAAACACATGAGAGAAAATGTTTAGTTGGATGTTCAGTGGAGTACACAGAAGCCTGGGCTCCTCTACTATTGGAAAATTAGACAATGGGAATAGACGAGCCTGCTTAAGTGCATGTGGACTAAAACAAAAAAAAAAAAAAAAAAATGAAACCCACATCAGGGGTGGGTTAGAGATTTGAGAAACTTGAAGTCTGGGCAGACAAGAAGCTACCTGTAAGAGACAAAGAAGGAAAAACAAAACCGGGGAATAAAAGAAGCCAAAGCAGAAAGTCTTTGAGGTGGGAAGGGGTCATCAATGACAAAAATAGCTGAGATATCAAGCTAGAAGAACAGAACTTGCTCACAGATTTTAGTGGCACTGTAAAAGTTTTGAGGATGAGTAAGCACGTACACCAGATGCTGGTGGCTTGCATCGGGAAACAGTGAGAATAATCGATATTGTCTGGGAAGGAGAAAGGAGATACAGCAGGACCTAGATATAAAACTGGGGTCCATGGAACTTTATTTGGTTTACACTTTAAGGTGGATAAATACCTGAATTTCTTTTAAGACTAAAAGATGGATTCTAACTCACATGAAGAAACTTTAAAACATATAAAAGACTGAAATCTGAATGTCCTTTGAATGTGGAGTATAGGCAAACATACGTGCCTCTTAGGCTGAGAACTGGTGTCCCAAAGTCAGAAAGAAACCTGCGAAGCTTCACCAAGGCCAAGTAAGATGAACACCACGAGTGCCATTCCACTGCCAGCAACTGCATGTAGCAATAATGCTGCTGTCCTAACCAGAACACACTTATGGTGTGGCTCTGACTGTGGTTTCTGCCAGGAGCTGCCTCCCATAGCTCTCCCAGTGTATGAGATTCATTCTGTTGTAGTCTTGCTAACAATTCTGAAAGATTCCTAACCTCATGCAATAAATTTGCTCTTTTTTTCTTTCTTTGAAACAGGGTCTCATGTATCCCAGTCTGGCCTTAAATTCACTCTATAGCTAAGGATGGCCTTGAACTTCTGATCCTCCTGAATTCTACTCCTGAGTGCTGGGGTGACAGGAGTGTGGTACTGTGCCAAATTTGACACTGGATATAGAACCTAGGACTTCATACATGCTAAACATGCTTTCTACCAACTGAGCTACATCCTTACCTCAGTAAATATACTTTTAGCTTATGTAGGACAGTCAGTGTCAGTTGTTCCACCTATGACATCTGACTGCTCAAGTAACTATGACAAAAGACAGTGTACTGTGAAAATGGCTGCTGAGACTGAGGTTTGAAATTGTGACACAGATGCAGGACTATGGAGTACTTCTACTTTTGTTTTTAACAGTCTCTCTCTCTCTCTCTCTCTCTGTCTCTGTCTCTGTCTCTGTCTCTGTCTCTGTCTCTGTCTCTCTCACTATGTGTGTGTGTGTGTGTGTCTAGCTTTAGTTCTGAATCCTCTTACCTCTGCCTCTTAAGTACTGAGACCATGAATATGGGCCACTATGATAGGATTTAAGTACTTTCTGAAGGAAAGGTGAAGAATTGGGTAAGATACTTTGTCACTGGTCTATCAATTTATTGTTCCTTCTAATCTTTGAAATGAACATCAATTTTACTGAGTGGAAAGACTCTCTCTTAAAAAATCATTAAGGACAGAAAAAAGAAGGCAAGAGAGAAAAGTAGCAAGACAGAGATTTTGAAAAGATGTATGTGAATTATCTGTTTATAAGAACAAACAAAAATACATTGAAAACAAAGAATTCTTAGAACTCAATCACAGGATGATGATGCAACCATGAAATCAACGATTACCTGAACAGGCATCTCACTCAAAAATATGCACAAGTCTCTGAAAATGATGCCCATCATCAGCTACCAGATAAACACTCACTCCCATGAGAATGGCCATAAAGAAAGTGGGAAAAAATTACAAGCGTCAGTCAGGGTTTGAAAGAATTGCACCCCTCAATCATAAACAGACAAGGCACACTAACAAGGATGCAGAAAATCTGCATCCAATACACAAACACAAAGACAGACAAGTGACAACACAGACAGAGAAATTACAGCCATTCACCACTAATGAGAAAACAGTCCCAGCACTAAGAGGCAGAGGCAGGTGGATCTCTGTGTTTGAGGCCAGCCTGGTCTCTATAGTGAGTTCCAAGACAGCCAGAGCTACATACTAAGATCCTGCCTCAAAAAATAAATAAATAAATAAATAAATAAATAAAAATTTGTTAAGAAACTAACAAATTGCTTTTATTTTATTTAACTAAAAAGCTAAACAAATTTAACATTCAAACTAAAACTACTAGTCTTAGGTGCCCATCCAAGAGAAATGAAAACATAAGAGAAACTGTGGGCAGGTGCCACCTAAGCAATATTCTTAATGTTCTTAAACTATCCATCAACTACTGAACAGGCACATTTATAAACAATGGAAATGTTAAGCAATAAAAACAAAAGGTATAGTAGTATCTGCTACAACATGGATGAACTTCAACAATTTATGTTAAGTCAAAAGACAGGGGGCTGGAGAGATGGCTCAGCAGTTAAGAGCACTGGCTGCTCTTCCAGAGGTCTTAAGTTCAATTCCCAGCAACCACATGGTGGCTCACAACCATCTGTAATGGGATCCAATGCCCTCTTCTGGTGTGTCTGAAAATAGCTACAGTGTACAAATATATACATAAAATAAGGAATTCTTAAAAAAAAAAAAAAGACACAAAAGACGACAAGATATCCACTGTTGGTTTTGTGTTTAATCTATCAGGAACTAAGAATGTAGTTCAGTGATAGTGTGCTTATATGTTAGTGTGTTATATGAAGATCTGGGATCAATCTCCAGCATGGAAGGAGGGAGAAAGGAGGGGAGAAGAGAAAAAGAGGGAAAGGGAAGTGAAAGGGAAAGAGGGAAGGAGGGAATATAAAAATACAAGTCAGAAGTTGTAACACACATCTGTAATTCCAATACTCAGTTGATAGAAAAAAGAGGATTTGGAGTGAAAAGGCAGCCTGGAATATACATAGCCAGATATTGTCTTTAAAAAAATAGATTTAAAAAAAAAAAGAGTATCTTGGTAAAAGGCAGAAAACTAGCTGATGGTGGTCAAAATACAAAGGTCTAAATAAAAGTAATACAAACAACCAAATCATAGAAGTTGGCCTGGGCTTAAAATAGAGTCATCAAATAGGATCCAAAGCCAGCTAGGAGCATCCTCTGAAGCACACAATCAAATTTATTTCAAGCCAAGAGTATGTTCTTTAGCAGTGGATTCCATCCCAAGAACCAGGAAAAGAAGTAAATAAATAAATAAACCCCCAAGAAAGCAACTAGCAGAAGATCAAAGCAGGAACAATATACCTTGCAGGTTAATGATTCTGTTTGTAGTTAAAGAGTAAGTTCTTGTTTGTCCTATGTTAAATGCAGGTTAAGGTTTCTGTTTGAAACAAAGAATAAGTTCCTGTTTGTTCTGTGTTAAGTCCTTGCAAGTTAAGGTTTCTATCTGTAATTAAGAGTAAATTCCTGTGTCTTAGATCTGAGGTAAACTACAAAACATGTTTTTCACCCCACACTAAGCTCTGGACCCCATGATTCCCTTCCCTTTGTTCCTTCCCAGTTCCTTCCCTTCCATTGTACCTTTCTAACAATGTAAACAGCCAACCCTCTCTGTGAACACCTTATCTCTCTGATAAAAGGGAACTCAAGAGGAAGACTGGGGCTGCTCTCTAAAATCCTGACTTAAGGAAAGGCTGGGGAGTCCCACGTGTACCCCAAATAAAGCTTGCTTCAATTGGACATCATGGATTTGGTCTTTCTCCTCACAGTTTTCAGGCTTAACACTAGAACTCAGAACACAAATGATTTAATAACCTCTAAGACAGACAAGGCTCTTGGCTACTTCAAATAATCAAAGATTCTCTAACATTCCTATCACCAAAAGCAAAGAACATTACTCTTTGTAAAGAGATAACAGGAGACTTCACTGTCCCTTTTCCTCCCTGATGAATCCTGTCAATCTGGGGCAAAACATTACACTTGTAATTTAATGTTGCTCTATGCTTATAGAGGGCTTTGTTTGTTTTGTCCTTGGGGGTGGAGGAGTGGAGATGCACTTATTCATTAGGTAAGAAAAAGACCAGTGAACTTACTTTGAGAACAATTTACAACTACAGTTCAGCTTCTTATTTTTCACTCATAAGCTCCTGGTTGACCTCTATTTAATAATCATGCTATCTAGGTGCTCTTCCTAAAACAACTGACAAGGGAAGCTAAGTGCACTGGCTAATCCTGGTTTTCAAATGAACTAGAGCAGGAATCTGCTAATTTGCAACCCACTGGGCACAACTGTGAGGCACTTTCTTGATAAGATTATCTGAAGCAATCACCTATCCTGTTGTTGCTGCATTCCTTCAACAATATTAGAAGCAATGTCAGGCTTCCAAGACAGAATGAAGACCAGTAGCTCCCCAGGAATTCTCAAAAGTTCTGGTACTACACTGGCCTATGCTATGAAAGCTATTCTAAAATCTCATGTTAATATACACATACTCGTTCTAGCAGTTGTTCCTTTGGATAACCCCAACTTATACAAAACAAGCACCTCACAAACTCCCCTGTGTGGCAAGGGAACTTCCTTACACCACAAGGTCCCAGCTGACCTTGCAATGGTGGGACATAATTATATATTGTCTTCGTTGGCAAAATGTGAGTTGGAGTACTTGTTTCTATAAAAAGTATAGTACCAAAAAAAAAAAAAAGTTAAATGTTTTGATATAATTTAAGATAATTTACTGAAAACAAGAAAAGTAGACGCAAGACTATTGTAAAAGACTTGGGGAAATTAGACATTAAAATATGACTCACAGATTGTGTCTTTAAGATCTTCCTTCATTTTAGGGCTGGAGAGATGGCTCAGGGGTTAGGAGCAGAGCAGCTCTTGAAGAGGAACCACATTCAATTCCTAGCACTCACTTGGCAGGTAACTGTCTGAAACTCTAGTTCCAGGGGACCCAACACCCTCGTCTGGCCTCTGTGGGTACTGAATGCACTTGGTACACAGACATATATGCAGGCATACACATAAAATAAAAATGTAAAAAAAAAATCTTCATTTTAAAAAACCTCAAACTTGACATCATAAGTGTATGCTATCTATAAGACAAATGGATTGATATACAGAGCCAATCCATGCACTCCAGTAAGAGCAGACTGTAGCCCAGGATCACGCTTTTGGATTCTGATACAACTGTTAGTTTGGATGGGAAAATTCTCTGTTGGGATGGAGAGATACTGTTTGCCCACTGGATGACCACAGCACTTTTACTCTGGTGGTGACAACCAAAGTGGCCCACAAGCACTGTCCACTACTCCAGTTGAGAGCTACAGCTCTGGATCAGTTAGTGTGAACAAACAACCAAATATTTTTATTAAAATAAAATATTTGGGGAATCACTCTTTAATGATTTTTGCTATATTAACTTTGTTTTCATTCCCTGACCACTCTTGTTCAAATGAAGTCACTAAAGAAGACTTTTGTCCACTCACCAGGAAGCCAGAGCACAATCACTCAACAAGTGGACTGCCAAAGAAGATAGTCTTACTTGATTTTCAGGATTTTCATCTTTTCCCTATCTTTTTCTGACATAAAGACAAAGGCACAGGATTACCAGGTCAGGCCTAAGAAGCAAAGGTTGTAAAAACAAAGGGATGAGAAGAACAGGAGAAGCAAGTCCCACAGGTGAGAGAGGCACAAGGACAACCTTGCTAATCTTCCCAGGGAAGGCCACTGCAGGCCCACAGCACCAGATGAAAGCAGCTACACAGACATTTCAGAAGCTTTAGCATTCACTAGCAAGTGGACAGATAAAGTAAATGACTGTTCAGTTACTTATGATGTCCAAAAATTTAGAAATTAAAAAAAAAAAAACGGAAATAAGTCTGTATGTGAGGAAACACAGTGACCCATCACCTGTGGCTGGACACTGAGAGCCAATAGATGTGAAAAAGTGACAAAGGAGAAACACAAAGGCTTCAGTCAGCAGAAGAATCAAATCCAACACTCAGCATAGGGAGTGCCTTCAGACACAAGGCATGGATGCTAACCCACTAAAAATGCAACATGCCTTAAAAGTAAATACAAAAAGTTAGGATTATAAATAAACAGGGCTTAAGAGGAAATGGACTGGCATAAGTGTGTCAAGATGCACTGGAAAATGCTTCCTCAGGGGAAAGGATTTAACTGGGTTTTATTAGATAAGATCCTAACTGGTAAGACAAGGATATACAGATGTGTTAACTGAGGAACATGGCAAATAATAAGAGAGGAAATGTTGAAAACATGGGAGGAGGGCTAACTCACTTAAATGAATCACAGAAAACATCTTTAGGGATAAAAAAGTAAGATGTTATTCAAGGAGGAAAGGAAATATTAGAAGTTTTAAGAAGCACAGGAGTCAAAAATTATCAGATGCACAATGTGAACTCAGGTAAAGTCCATACATACATGACTAGTCCAGTGAAAATCATTTTGAGGGTGCTGACAAGGCAGGAAGGCTGTTTTTATGCTGCAATGATCTCATAGGTATTTATGTGGGATGTAATTAAGTCCTACACATAAAGAAAATTAAGAAGAGAATAAACACACAAAATATTAGCTAGAAAGGGATTGCTTGCACTACAGAAGAATCCTAAGGGTTAAGGAAGACATGCAGATCCTGGGAACAGAAGCACAGAACCTCTAGTAATGAAGTGCTGTTTTAATCTGTGCCAACCACTATCATAAGCACAGTACAAATGTTCTTATAAGCCCAAGAATTCTATTAGGTTGATACTATTTTAAGTGCATTTACTTATTACTTTACATGCATGTGCATACACACGTGCACATGTAAAGGTCAGAAGACAATTTTCAGAAGCTCTCTCCTTTCACCATGTGGTTGCTGGAGATCAAACTTAGGTTGTCAAGCTTGGAGGTAAGCACCTTTACTGGTCGAGCCAATTTACTGGCCTCAAACAGATACTGTTATTTACCTTAGCTTACAAATGGAGATACTGAAACACATGGAAGTTTATACAAAGAGTAAATTGTAAAGATTAGAGGTACATCAGAACAATCCGGCTCCAAAGTCCATGTTTCTCAGTAGCTCAATGGTCTGGAAATAATCAAGACTCTGAGAAGAACAGTGATACACATTAAAAGGGGGAAAAACTAAGGAATTAATTTTTGAAGGCAAAATTTCAAGAGACCTGATGTTCTAAAGGCTTTATACATTCATAAACATGTGCACATGCCTGTACACACACATAGACACACACATACACTAAACTAAAATTGTTTTTAAAAACATCTAGTTTCAATCCCAAGCAGCTATACCCTTATATTTTTCTTTGAGGCCAAATAATTCCTAATTAAAACATTATTTATTTACTTATTTTAAAGTATATACCAAAAAAAAAGGCAAAACCAGATAAATACAAGGAGGAAAAAAAAGTATCAGGAAGAAAATGAAACCATGGGTAGCTAAAAGCCTTGCACGGCTGAATCTGACTTACCAGGAAGCTCCATTGATATTTGTCTTATTCTTGCCAACGAAACAACTTTCAAGTTCATTCTTTGGGGTTTTTTTTCCAAAGCAAATTATCAATGCCAACAATTAAAAATTCCTCAAATTTCAAAGACAAAAATCACACAGTCTATCTTGTGTTAATATCACAGAGCTGTGACATTTAAAAATTCTCTAAATCGCACATCTAAAGATAAGCAGCCTGTAACTATGCTTAAACCTGATAGGGACCCAAACTAAGGTTAGCAGTATATAAATTTCTCCCTCCTTGATTCTTTCAATCTTTATTTATTTCTCCAGAAATAATTTCAAAAGAACTTTCTTTGAAGCTAATTTCCTTCTAAGTCCAAAATAAGACTATGACATGAGCTCCAATCCATCCGGCAGATCTACAGCAACCCGAGAACAACATGGCACTGAATAGGTGTGATCTGGTCATCTAATTCAGACTTTCTGCTTTGGTGAGAAATGTATCAGCTGGGTGTAGTGGCAAGCACCTCTGATCTTGGCAGTCAGAGTGTGAGGGAAGAGAATCAAGAGTTCACTCTGGCTACAGAACAAGGTCCTGCTTCAAATGAGGGAAGAGAAGGACAGGTAGGGAGGGAGGAATTCATCTTAATTTTATACATTTACTGAAAATTTCACTATTATTGTTAGATTTCACTAGCAATGTTTAATGGGTACTAACACTATAATTACTTGTTTAGGCAAAGCTTATTCATGGTTTTTTGTTGTTGTTTTTGGTTTTGTGAGCCAGGGTCTCTTGCAGCCCATGCTGGCCTTGTAAGCTGAGGATCTTGAGCTCTTAACCCTCTTGACTGCTAGTACTATGTCCTAGGGTTTGTTCTGTGCTGTGCTGTTTTCAAATTCTTTTTTTTTTTTTTTTTTGGTTATTCAAGACAGGGTTTCTCTGTGTAGCCCTAGCTATCCTGGAACTCACTCTGTAGACCAGGCTGGCCTCAAACTCAGAAATCCGCCTGCCTCTGCCTCCCAAGTGCTGGGATTAAAGGCGTGCGCCACCACCACCCAGCTCAAATTCTTATAACAAGAAAAAACTTAATTATTTCCAGTTTTCTGTCTCTGCTTTGTTCTGACCTCAGTGGATGTGAGCTCTCAGCATTCGACTCCAGCTGCCATCCTGTAGGCATGCTTCCCCCCCACCATGATGGATCCTCATCCCTCTGCAACCATAAACCCAAATAAAGTTTCCTTTTATTAGTTACCTTGGCCTTCTTTTTTTCCCACAGCAATAGAAAAGCAGCTAATATAGAGCCTTTCCTCTTAGCTATACTACAAAGCAGAAGATGTCAAGTGTACCCTATGAGTGGTGATAGATTATTTCTGTGCCTAAATTTGATGGTGCTTACATGAACTAAACATGATAAAACGGCATAGCACTATACACACACATTGTACCAATGTCAGTTTCCAGGTTTTGTTCTGTTTGTTTAGTAGGTCTGTTGACGTCAGGGCCTTGCACATGCTAGGCAAGCACTGCACCACTAAGCTATTTTCTCTCTTTCTGTACCACACTATGCATAACCGACAAGGGAAGCTGAATGAGGGAGACAGGCCCCCTACTATTTTTGCAGCCCCTTATGAATGACATGATACAGCAAAAGCACTCTCAGGGCTTATGTGAGGCAATCCTATGAAGTGGATTCTCTTTTCACCTCCATTCTACAGGTGAGGAAACTGAGACACAGACATTTAAATTAATTGCTCAAGGGTACACAGTGGTGAAAGCTGGTTTTGACACTGGTGGAATGACTCAAAGTTGGAATTTATTTGAAAGGCTGCAGAGCCACTGAAGGATTACAGGAAAAGTATGGCTGACAATCAAATTCACATTTTCCTTTGGCAAGATCCCTCAGGTACCAGTGTAGAATGACTAATGAAAAAACAACTGCATAAAACAAGATTAGTTAAGAAACTGATGTAATGAGTCAGAAACAATGAATTAAGAGAACAGCAATAGAATGAAAGGACGTTTACTCAGATGACAAAATCAACTCCATATCACAATTGCAAGGTGGACTAGCCAAACCAAGAGTGTCAGGATTAACACTATCCTGATCCAAATCACAAGGCAGAGAATTTCAGTGCTACATCGTTCTCATTTCAGCAGAACCCACATTTGACTTTTCCCTGTATAAAAACTGAATCTTAGGCCAGCAGGTAAGGTAGCTCAGCAGGTAAAGACATCTGCTACTAAGCCCAAAGACCTGTGTTTGATCCCCAGGACCCACTATGGTGAGAGAGCCAGCTCCTGCAAGTTGTCTTCTAAAATCCATGTGCACATCATGGCAGGTTTTGCATTAAATAAATAAATGCAAAAAAGAACATGACTGTATTCATTAAAAATCAGTGTTCCTTTGCAACTCCACAATGCTCCTTAAACAAGAAAATTACTAATGTTTCTAATGCACCATATATATGCAGCCCTGGACAAAAGATGGACAAACTACCAAATATATTGCCTTAGCTTGCTTCTGATTGCTGTGATAAAGACACTATGACTAAAAGTAACTTGGGAGGGAAGGGTTTATCTGCCACGTCCACAGTTAAGGCAAGAACTCAAGTAGGACAGGAATCTGCAGACCACAAAGGGACCTTATTACTGGCCTGTTCCTCATGGCTTTCTCAGCACTCTTTCTTATACTCTGGAGGACCACCTGCCCAAGCGTGGCACTGCACACAGTGAACTGGATCCTCCTCTTATCAGTCAGCCGCCGAGGAAGTGCCCCACACACTTGCCCACAGCAATCTCAGATGTTTTCACAATTGAGGTTCTTCTTCCCATTTGACCCCAACCCACGTCACAGTGAGAAAAACAAAACAAAACAAAACAAAAAACAACAACAAAAATACTTCTCAGGGCATATATCCAGTAAATATTTCAGTCAACAGCCTAATAAAAATCTCAATGGACTCGGAATGAACTAAGAATCAGGTACATCTGTCTTAAGACTCAAAAGATAAAGAAAATAGCCCATCACAACAAAGCTAAACCACTGCTTTATAAATCACTTAAATTGCAATTTTTAGCTTTTGTTCACAATTTTGTTTGTTTGTTTGGTTTTTTGTTTTTTGTTTTTTTTTTTTTCTTGTTTTTCGGGACAGGGTTTCTCTGTGTAGCCCTGGCTGTCCTGGAACTCACTCTGTAGACCAGGCTGGCCTTGAACTCAGAAATCCCCCTGCCTCTGCCTCCCAATTGCTGGGATTAAAGGCATGCGCCACCACCGCCCGGCCACATTTTTTTTTTAAAATAAACCCATAATGCTATTCCTACATCATAAGAGTCCATAAACAGTGATTAGCTAAAACCTAAAAGTTTTATATCAGATAATCGTCAGAGAGTCTCAACTCATGTGCACCTATGATAGATGGGTCCTCAGTCTAAGTGAACGCCATCTTGGGCACAGCTGTGTCTAAGAATCTGAGTCACACGCTAGTTATTTAGTACTAGCTGAAGAAAAATGTCAGACTGATAGACTCCCATCTGAGAGAACTGTAGTTTGGCAGAATCTGATAAAACGACAGTTTACAATGATAAGGAAGCCTCCAATGTGTCTATAAAGTGGACAGCATGAATGGTGGTTATACTTAAGTCTCTGCTATTTGTGGATCAGATTGCTTTCATGGCTGTAGGTCTGAAACACACACACAGATATACAGAGAGACAAACAAATATACACACACTTCATATACATTTGAGTACGCATATGAATTTGCATATGTAACACTCTAGATATGCTATGTTTTTTATTCATGACAGTCTTGTATAAAGTTGTACAAAAATGAAAAGAAAAAGAAAAACCAATAGCTATCAGAAAAATCTAGCCAAAGAATAGATAATAAGATTCTGGAAGCCAAAATATCTAAATAAAGCAGAAACGAAATGACCAAAGCACATTTTTACTGGGTGCTTTTAAGACTAATCCATAAGTGTTCACCATTTTTAAAAGTTGAGCCGTACACCAAATCCTGCTCTATGATAAATTTATAATTCCCAAGAGAAACAACCCAAGCTTAAAGAACAGATTACAAAAACAATAGAAAAGCTGCAACAGATGAATCCAACAGTAAACCTGCTTTGCTTTTTATAGAAACAAGGTAGCCAACTGAACTTTCAAACTAGAGCCAGAAATAACATGACACATAGGAGACTTAAAAAGAACAAATTAATATACAATGTACAATGAAGCAAGCAAGAATACCCATCAACACTTAGTATAAAATTGCAGGAAGAGAAGAATGAGATCTTTGTTACAATGTGTGTTATAACTTAGAAAAACAGAGATATTAAGTTTCCACTTGGGCTAGAAGATGAAATACACCCAGCTGTGCAGATGAAGCCTTCTGTTAAGGCATTCAGCACATTACTAAGGGTTCCTATCCTTGATGCACTTTTGCAACTAAACAGCTTTGCATATATGTACACTGTGCACAGAACTAGCAGCAGATTGGTTAAAAACAGCTTGCATTTTCAATTTCCCATAAGGTAAAGGCCGAATTTTTTTTTTCAGAAATGATCAGATTAAAATAAATATGTCTTTACAGTTACGGAATGAAATTTTAGGCTGGACAGGCACCAATGCCCCCATTCTCTCCTTTTTTTCATAAACCATATGACTTCCACATGCTGAGAGTGTTTTATGCTTTAGTCTGCAGTAAAGGCTTTACATCATTTTAATGCCCCAGTACTCAAAATGCAACAGAATCAGCCCAATGAATATAAGGAATATTTGGTGTTCATGAAGCCATTTTTATCAGGCTACTAGTCAGAAGAAGTTTAATGAATGCTTTTCCCATAAATAACTTCACGATTTCATTGATGAGACTAAACATGAAGATTCAAGGAAAGTGCAGATGAAAAACATTCATTTTTCTAGGCGGAACATTTTAGTTTGTCATATCTAAAATGATTATTAAACATTTAAAAATTCAATATCTACTAGAATACATTTTGGAAAAATACAAGTAAACAACTATTACGTTGTTACATGGAATTTTCTTCCATCTTTTGAAACTTAATGTTTCAGGTTAAGATAAAGCTTCAAACAAGTAATTCTAAAAATCCTGGTTTTCAACAAACCAAAGGCTCAGTTTCGAACAGCGTACTGTGTACAAAATTATATTTAGGTCCATTCACATACTTAATGCTCAACGTCATGAAAACAGTCCCCTCATCTGTGGGAATAATCAACAGCAGAAATTTCAAATCAAAGACTAAACCTACCATGAAATCCCAGTGTATCAATGGTACTTTCACATGCTATATAATCTAAAAGCCCATAGCTAATAGAACCAATACATTCTTGACCAAACACATAAATACATGAAATTCTCAAGTCGAAATAGAAATGATGCCAATTATTCTTTTAGTGATTTAAAAGTCTATGATACCACAAAATTATCACAGAGAGTAATTGAAGAAGTTGTATTTTGGACTGAGGGAGTACAAAATGTATGATCTTAAATTCTCCTGGTGTAATGTCATTAAATATTCAAGACTGTGAGAAACAAGAGATGTTTCATTCCAATCCTAACTGAAAATTGAAAAATAAAATAAAAATTCCCAAACTTGACTTATAAGCATAATACAACCAGATCTAGCAACTCAACTGTGCAATTTTAATAAGTTTAATGCAAAGCACTGAAAACCTGATGTGATAATGACTTGTGGCATAAATGCAAAATAACAACAAATTCGGGTTCTTTTCACTTAACGATGCATTTTATAGTGAAACCACAAAAAGCATAACCCATATTAGCACAAACTAAGCAAAAAAGTACAGGAGGTATTATGTCCATCGGTAAGAGAAATGTTCTGTGCCAAGGAAGGAAGGAAGGAAGGGGGTGGGGGAGGGAGGAAGCTAAGGAAAGATAGGAAAGAGAAGGCAAAGATTTCTATTATCTGCAGGTCCCCAGAAAAAGGAGCACGTGACTATACCCTATATAACAGACGAGGGTTTTCTTTTTTTAAGCTTTAGACAAAAATAAAAACAGTAATCATTCAACTTTAGGTAGCGTGTATCTTTACTGCTAAGTGCATTCTTTGCTTCGCTCACCCAATGCTTCCTCACTCTTCCATACCAGTTTTCAAGCAAATGTGACACAGAACAGGGTGGGGTAGAAGAAGAAGAAAAAAAAAATATGCAGCGCCTTCCAGCGCACCGCCAACCCTCTTCCCCGAAAAAAATTTCCAACAGTTTTTTCAACTACAAAAATAAGTCGCCCTATCTACCTCAGGATACAGAGCAGACGTTCTGTCTCGTTAGAAGACACAGATGCGTATGGCATTTAGCACTCGAGATTCCCAACCCCACGTTCCCGAATTTTAAAATAATTGGCAAGCCACTGAGCAAGATGACAAGATACCTCTACTTACTGTTTCGGGGTGAAGGTGGGCGGAGGACTCCTTTCAAAGTAGCCCCAATAGTGTAACCAAAACACGGTTCCGGAATAAAATATTAAGAGACACTTTTCCTTTCCCACCTTTGGCTGCCGACTTAAGGCAAAGAAGCATCTCCGTATCACATCATCTATATAGTCCTGCCGGGAGTTTGGGGTGGAGACTGGCCAGGAAGGTACGGAGTGTGAGCTGAGCGCCAGACACTAACGAGTTACTGAGACCCCAAAACCCTGCATAAGATCCACGGACCAAAAGTCCAGCCCGGGACTCGCGCGTGCTTCCCAAACCCAGGCCGCTTATCTCTGACTCCAGCCATCTAACTTACCATCTACAGACATTCCTTCAAGACGATCCCAGCACCCAAGTACACGTCGCAATTTAAAACACAGCAAGACACTCCCCAAACAAACCAGCACACCTCGAAACCACTCACAGTTTCTCAAACTCCCAAGCAGGAGACCCCAAAGTCCAGGATTCAAACCTTCCGCCGGTCCTGGAGACCAGAGAAGTTAAGAAGCCATCGACGCCTCTCCACGCCCGCCCCTCACAAACTGCCCCACCCCACACCCGCGCACGGTCGCCCCCTCGGAAGTACCCCCACTTGCTCCCCTATGCTCAACCTGGCCACTCCAGAGACACATCTGTGGCGCCTACTCACTTTCTCTCCCACCAAACATCTCGACATTTTTTTTTCCTTAAAGTAATGAGAGAAGTGAGGAAAGAGACTTGAGGCAGTCCGGCTTGCAAACGACCCCACTCACCTCGAAAATCCAGCTGAGAGTTCTCTGCACCCGGCTCAGCCCCCTCCCCAGCGTCCCAGTGCAAGGCTGAGGGAGGGAGGAGGAAGGCGGGAGGGGGAGGGGATCTTCACCGCGGGGCACCCTGCGGGAGGGGCTGAGGAGGGCTCCAGGCCCGCGCAGGAAGAGCCGAGGGGGGAGGGGAGGCCCCTATCTCCCAGTCTCCCCCTGAAAACCTCCCTTGTCTCAATCACATCAGACTGACTGTCTTTGTCTGGCTGACAACCGCCATATTGATAGCAACAGCCCCGCTCCCACCTGCTGCCGCTGGGCATCCCTGGGAGTTGTAGTTTCCGGTTCCCTAGAGAATAAGCGCAGAGCTGAGGGTCTGAGGCCCTAGGGAACTACAGCTTCCAGCAGGCACTGCGCCCATACGCCTTCCCACAAGGAGGAGGGGAGCGAAGAGCTGAAGCCGTGCGGACTACATATCCCAGAATACTATGGATGCTAGACCCAGATGAGGGACATGATATCATGCTGGGATGGAAAGGAAGGATGAATTGGCGGCGGCGATGAATTTGAGCGGACGGAAGGAGGTGTTTAGAGAGAAAAGGGAGGAAAGACGCCCACAATGCCCATGATACCTATAGTAAAACTACATTTCCCGTGAAGCTCTGGAAAGTGCGTAAGAAGGGAAGACTCCAAGTCCCGCGATGCTCTTGGCTATAGAGATTAAACCGGAAGATCCTTCCTTGTCTTGAGAAGTGAAGAGACTGGTACTGAACAACCAAAAGTCCGATATGAAACTGGTGAGTTTCCGCTACTAAGTCAGAGGGCAAAGGTAAAGCTATATCCCTTTGGACTCTGTCGCCTCCACCATGGTTTGTCACGGAGGGAGGTCAACAGTTAAAAATTTGCTGGACTGTGGCAAGCTGGGTTTTGTGATTGGGATTTGAATTCCTTCTTGCACACATCCCACAGCCCCTGCATCTGTCAGGATGTCTTCATTACTGTTTGGCAGATCCCTTTGGCCAAACATGAAGTTATATGTTACCTTTCTTCACCCTTGGGCTAAAGATAGGCTCCAAAACTTTGGTTTGGTCATGTTTCTCAACCTGCACCTGAGAGATATAATAGGTCATCAACCTCTTTCCACTTAATGAGCACTTGAATGGACTCCCTACTGATGTTGCAAGGCTGGATTCTATCTGAACAGAAAGTAGGAACTATCAGACAAAAGGTCTAAAAGTCCTGTTACTCCTAACTGCCTTTCGAATTACAAGAAAGAAGGAGTTAGCCAGAGCAGTGAAGCATTCCGGTTTAGAGCCTGCGGCTCTAGGGAAAACATGCCTCCTGGAGAAGTCACTGTGTGGCAAAACTCAAACACTTGGGTTACAGGTGGCCTTTTCAGATATTTGCTTTGCACCATTTTACTGTGCACACCGTTCTAACAAGTTGTTTTATTTAAGCTCAATGGAATAAGTAGAATAATAAGGAAAGCAGGTGTGAAATGCATGTCATCAACCTCTAATACCATACATTCTCACTGCCAACTTATTGTAGAATCTTCCTAATTGCTACATGGAGATAAATATCCTCAGTAAAGATTGAAGCATGTTTGCTGTATTCTGTTTAAGAGAAAAGTGCTGTGGAAACGTTTATCCCAGAACACCTTTCTTCTTTTCCCCTCCTCCTCCTCCTCCTCCTCCTCCTCCTCCTCCTCCTCCTTTTTGAGATAGGGCTTCTCTGTGTAACCCTGGCTGTCCTGGAACTCTCTTTATAGACCAGGCTGGCCTTGAACTCAAGAGATCAGCCTGCCTCTCAGAGCAACTTCTTTAGGAAGGTATCAGAGCTTAGGTGTTTTTTGCTTTACTCATAAAATCTTCTTTCTTGACTTATAGACAGAGGTTAAAACAGGGAAGGAACAAGTGAAAAATTAGCCTTTCCCTTTCAGAATCAAAAGCTGATGACAAGAAGCCAGATGTGGTGGCATGCACCTTTAATTCCAGCACTCGGAAGAGGCAGAGGCAGGCAGACCTCTGAGTTGGAGGTCAGCCTGCTCTACAAAGCGAGCTCCAGGACAGCCAGGGAAGGTGTATAGAGAAATCCTGTCTCAAAAAAAAAAAAAACCCAAGGAAAGAAAGTGTTCTAATTAATAATACTTCCTCTCTCCCTTTTCAAACAAAGTGTAGATCCAATAATTACTATCCATATGCCAAAGTGGTTTCTCAGTAAGTTAAATTTATGTGTTGTGTCGACCAAAGGGTTTGTATTATAAACTTTCTCAGGTCCTCAAGTTTTAGCTCTGTTTACTGCTTTAAGAATGTGAGGTTGGCTGTGGGGTTTTTTTTTGTTTTCATGTTATAGGAGTTAGGGCTCTATGTCAGTCGCAGCATGGTTGCCTGGGATGCACTCAATACATTGAGTTTGAGCTTCAGCATGCTCGTCATGAGTTACATTGTGAAACATGTACACGTTTTTGAACAAATTCTTGTTTTTGAGATAAGACTTTCCCTAATGCCTTTTCCCCACTACAATGAGGGATAGCCACATCTCATTGATTTGTAAGGCCCCCGGAGTGGGGAGACCCCCACTCAAGCAACAGGGGTTTTTGACTACCCAGAATCACTTGAGAGACCGAACTTGCTGCAAACCGCAAAAGGCTTTATTTCCGGATTTTGCGATATCAGTCGACTGAGGCCGAGACTCCCAGGAGGAGTGTCGACCCTGAGGCTCAGGAGCAAGGGGTATTTAAAGGAGAAACCCGAAAACCAGGAGCGAGTGGTGAAAGTAGAAGCCAAAAAAAAAGGCAACAGTAACTCATATTACAACAATAGTTGGAAAGTTTCAACCTATTATTCAGCTAGTCACAAACCAGGGTGGGAAGTGAGTAACATCCTATATACAGAAAGTTTCTATTATTCCACTAATCACAGACCAGGGTGGAGAGTGAATAACATCCTGTATACATTCTTTTTGGGAATGTGACCTTAACCTAGTCATTTACCTCATGGTCAGTGACTTCCCTAGGTGACTTGGCCAACCTATATTATTAGTTCTGCTATTCTTTGTCAGAACAACCTGGCTGAGTTGCCCCCTGGCTAGTTCTTTCTTCAGGTGGCCAGCTAGTTCCTTGAACCTAGGCCTGTGAACTTGCTAACCTTATTTCAGATGGGGGGCTGGGGGGGGGTGGTTGTCCCAAACTTTATCCTTTCAGATTCTTTTCTCTTAATGGAAATTTCTTGAATGCATCTGTTTTTCTGTTTTCTTACTAATACTGCTTTTGTGGTGGTTTGTTTCACTTGGCTTTTGGAGTTCAGTAAGACCTTCTGTCCTGGTTAGGTTTTGTTACTGTTGTTTTTTTGTTTATCAACTTCACACAAAGCTAGAGTTACCTGGGAAGAGGGACCTCAAGTGAGAAGATGCCTCTATTAGTCTGTAGGGCATTCTCTTGATTGACAATTGATGTGGCTGGGTTCAGTCTATAGTTTGTGGTACTATCCCTGTGCATGTTCTTAAAGCTGATAAGAAAGCAAGCTCAGCAAGCTGTGGGCAGCAAGAAATAAATAGTCTTCCTCCATAGCCTCTGTTTCAGTTCCTGCCTCCAGACCCTGACTTCCCTTCATGATGGACTGTGATCAGAATGTATAAGCCACTTAAACCCTTGGCCTCCTTTTGGTCATAGTGGATGTTGGGGTTTTTGGTTGGTTGGTTGATTGGGTTTGTTTGTTTGTTTGTTTGTTTGTTTTATGGTTGGTTTTGGTTTGCCTTTACTTTTGTTTTATCTCAAGACAGGATCTTACTATGTAGCTCTGGCCATCTTGGAACTTATTTTGTAAACCAGGATGTCTTCAAAAGGGAACTCTGCAGCCCCTCTGGCCTGGAACGCACTCCCTGGCTCAGCTGACCTCAGAAGTGCAGGGGTCAGCTGATACTTTGTTTTCACCGATTCAAGCAACTTTGATGGGATTTATGTTTTCTAACTTTATGCTTCACTTTCTCCTTCTAAATATTTGTTTGTATTGATATATATATGAGTGAGTGCCCACTTATCTGTGTGAGTACCATGTGTATCCAGGAGCCCAAGAAGGACAAGGAAGATGCTGGACCCTCAGGAACTGGAATTACAAACTACCCCATGAGGGTTCTGGAAACCAAACCCCAGTCCTTTTTGAGAGCAACAAGTGTTCTAAACCACTAAACCATCTCTCCAGCCCCTTGCACCTCACTTCCTGTTTTAAAACGTATTTGATTATTTTGTGTCTGTGAGTGTTTTGCTCCCATACATGTCTGTATGCTGTTTGCATGCCTGGTGCCCAAACAGGTCAGAAGAGGACAGAATCCCAGGAACTGAGGTTACAGACAGTTGTGAGCTATCATGTGGGTGCTGGGAGTCAAAGCCAGGTCAGGTCCTCTGGAAGAACAGCAGTGTTCTTAACCACTGAGCTGTCTCTCTAGCTCCTTGCACATCACTTTGATGATGGCTTTTCACATGCACACCGAAGACAGTGAATGCCATTTGAAGACTTTCTAGTTAGATACTAACTCAAAAGACTTAATGACTGACTATATTTTTACTATTATACATTATTCTGGCAGCTTTATCAGAATAAATTCATTGCTATTTCCTATTATCCTTTTAGGAGAGCTTGGAAATAATATCTTCTAAATTGGCACATTTTAGAGCACAGTTACTTTTTGATATAGGTGGAGCCTAATCAGATACAGCCTAGTGGTCAGTTCAGCTAAATGATAGAAGTTACCCAAGTCCCTGGCCATGAAGTACACTGAGCAGACTGACAGCATGTGAGCTTGAAACCATGGTAGGGAGTCTAGTGGTGAAGTGAGGGTTAAAGTGAACTCTAGGAGGTTGAGGATGCAGGAGCTTTCTGAGCTATTTCCAGTGACTGACAAAATCTTTGTGCTTATCCAGTCCACAGATATTTATTATGCAACTGCAGGATACCCATAACATTTAGTTTCAACACATTCCATTTTAACTGTTATGTTTGACCTCAGATAGCTATGCATGGAATTACTTATAATTTTGCTGAGACATAAGCTTGAATGTGACTTTGAGATTAATGGCACTCTTGTGAGTGAGGCAGGCACCTTGCCTTTACATGTTGGCTCTTGACAGCTGTTGTCACTGTCTCGTTAAAGGCCTGAAAGGGAAGTCATTTTGATCTCCATTATAGTGTACTTACTGAATTCCATGAGGGGAATTGTATATTATTGTTGCATTTATAATTTTAAAACTTGGAAAGGCCACAGACTGCATCTAAGCTCTAGGGCCGCTCTTTGTGCAAAACTATTTCATTTTTACCTGTTCAAACTCACCGTTACTCCTGGGAAAACAGATGGAACAGACAAATACATTTATGTATCAGCTCAGTAGAGGAGGAGCAGAACTCCAAGTGCAGTTGTAGATTATATAGAAGGTCTTTGTTTAAAACAGCAAATGCTGCTCCAAGGTCATTTAACAAATCATTAGGGGTTAGAGGATGGTTGATTCTCACCTTGTGTAGACATTCCTGGCTTCTTCTTGACAGAGTGACAAATTCTTCTGACTTCCTTGATCTTGAATCAGGAGTATAACATCTTTCTCTGTAAATGATAGTCCTTCAAAATCTCACCAGAAACTGCCGCATGTATTGCAGTTTGACTGTTAAAATGTCAACCTGATTTTTGGGTTGGGGGGGGGGGGGTGTTCAGTTTCTCCTCGACAGTTGATTAGTGCGCCCTCCTGTGTCCCTCTGATGTAATGTCATGTCAAGCCTTTTGAACAGTGGGATTTTATCACAGCCCCAGTAAGACAGATGTTTTCCATTCTTAATTTCCTCAAGCTCCGTAAAAGGCCTGTATGGCATATAGCCTTACAACATACCTTGTATTGTAGTGCCCTGTGATAAAAGTGGACATTTTGCATTTCAGAATCCTAAAAGGAAGTAACTGCCCTAGTGGCTTACCCTGAGTACTCAGAGCCCTTTACCAGTTTCTCTGATGGTCAGCAGTATGTTTTTGACAGACAGCCCACAACAGGAAGAGAACAGTCTCCCCCCCAACTCAAGGAAATGTAACCATTCCTGGTGGAAAATTGGTTCCTAGCTTACTATATTTCAACAAAAATCCAAGTATAAACCATCCTCCACCTCTCTGTCTTCACTCATTTAGTCAGTCAACAAATCTTGAACACCTCCTTTGTACTAGGCATTGTTCAAGGGACTGGGTATAGTGCAGAGATCAAAATAGATGTATTTCCTGCCTCTCTGAAAATAGCTTGCTGGGTTTGCTATAGGATTCAGACAGTGTTACAGTGAGTGCCATGATTTAGTTATATTGTTGATCATTGACTCAAGTATTCTTGTAGTAAAATAGTAGAGATTTTAGTTTTACTTGTAGTCAGTAATATACCTTCTTAAAATGTTAGTAATGTCTAGCTGCCACTAGCTTTCCATTATTCTGGTAATATGTGAGAAATCTGTTGCCTTTTTTCTTATGAATATAACTATCTCCTTTCCTGCGTCCTTGCTCCTTACCCACCTGTTGCAGACCTTCATATATACAAAACATACTTATAGGAGGAATTGTGCATATGGAAAGACATCTCAGAAAGGGGGTACAGGGATTCACACCTGTAGTCCCAGCACTTGGGAAGCAGAGGCAAGAATAATGATGCAAATTCAAGGCCAGCCAGATCTACATAGTGAGTTGAGGCCAGCAAGGAATAGGTATTACAGCTCTGCTCCCCTCCCCCATTAAGCTAAACAAACAAGTCAATAAATAGTGTGGTGCCCTAAGCAATCTTTAAAAAACATTTTCAAAAGATCTCCACTGTTGTTTTGAAAATGCCAATGTGAGCCGGGCGGTGGTGGCGCACGCCTTTAATCCCAGCACTCGGGAGGCAGAGGCAGGCGGATTTCTGAGTTCGAGGCCAGCCTGGTCTACAGAGTGAGTTCCAGGACAGCCCGGGCTATACAGAGAAACCCTGTCTCGAAAAACCAAAAAAAAAAAAAAAAAAAAAAAAAAAAAAAAAAAAAAAAGAAAATGCCAATGTGTGATCGTTAGGTGTTAAGGTGAACAGAATTATGGGCTCAAGCAGGTAGGCAAGGGATATGAGCCACAAAGATCCTCCAAAGCTCCAGAAAAGCACCAGCTGACATACCAGGCAGGACGAGTACGAAGATGATTGAAGCCAGAGGTTCTGAAGAAAAGTAGGACATGGAAAGGGACTAGAAAAAAATATTTTTTAGATTTTTAAATTTAATGCTTGAGTGTTTTGCATGCGTGTATGTCTGTCTATGTGAGAAACCAGGTCTTGGGTTCAAGCTGACCTAGGGTTGAACCCAAGTTAACCAACCAGCCAACACCTAACACCAGTTTCCAGGTTACTCTCTAACAAACCTGCACCTGGCATGTCACTCTCTTAACAACCACCAATCAGGAGGAAAGCACAAGTTTATGATTTCCTCCCAGCACCAGCCAATTATTTTAAAGGGCAACAAAATTCCATAGGAGCTCCCCACTCAGATGTGTGCCAGGCTAGAAGCCGCTTACTTGCTTGATCACCTCTAAATGCTTGCCTGAAACTGAGCTCCAGGCTTCACCTTCCCATCCTGCTGCATCAGAGTCGGCGGTGAGCCTAGGCTTGAGCTTGAATAAGAAGACCCTAGTGCGAGTGCATTGGAGTTGGCTCCTTGGTGGTCCTTTGGGGTTTGCAAAGGGGCACAACATATGTGTCAAGTTCATTCATAGTGCCCAATGAGGTCAGAACAGTTGTCCTCTGCAAGAACAAGTGCTCTTAACTACTAAGCCATCTCTTCAGCCCCTAGAAAAAAACTTGTTAAGAGTCAACTTCAGAGCCTCAGGATGTTCATTGACCAAGATGAAGAACTTACAGTGAGAAAAACAAGTTTAAATCACCCAATATCACTGTATATCCATGCCTTAAAGATCTCAAATGTTTACATTTTTTGAAGTCACGACTAAGTGAACTTTAGCTTCCATAAAGATGGATAGTTGGGCAGACGACATTCACAAAAGCATCTCTTCAATACAAATTGTGAAACTAATTCCCCTTTTTGCTCTTACTGTAGTTAATTTTTTTAAATCATTCATGTTTATAAAGGAATGGGGAAAGTTTATAACAAAATATCTGACATAATCAAAATTTGAGACTTATGGCTTAAGCAGATACTGTCTTTTCCTAAGTACAATTTATATGTTTATTTTTCGTTATAATAAAAGAAGCATATGTGATGATTAGTGTCTGTTGTCAGCTTCATATCACCTGGAAGATTGCTAATCCCAAAGATTGGAGGAGAAAGACTACTGACCCAAATAAATCATCATGGCCAAATTAATTAAAGCAAGCTTTTTTATTCTTATATGAAGGCTGTCTCCCCCTAAGGTAGGGGTTTAAGAGGCCAGCATTAGATGTGAAGAAGACAAGAGGTTATTGTTGTTGTTGATGATGTTGTTGGGTTTTGTTTGTTTGTTTTGGAGTTTCGGTTTGGTTTGATTTGGGTTTTTTGAGACTAAGTTTCTCTGTGTAACCATCCTGGCTGTCCTAGAACTCCCTTTGTAGATTAGGCTGATCTTGAACTCACAGAAATCCTCTGCCTCCCAAATGCTGAGATTAAAGGTGTGCACCACCACGCCTTGCTAAAACAAAATTTTTATAGCTCAGGGGCATAGGGTTTACAAATTTGGGGGATTTGGTGGGCAAAAATAGGCCAGGTTATAAGGACAGAACATTAAGCATAACAAGGTAGCTGTAATGACCTCCTGAAACAAAGACAGTCATAACAACAGGTAGTCATAGTAAGATAGCTTTGACAACCCTTTTGAAACAAAACAGGGTTTCCTTCCTGGAACAGGAAATAACCTAGTTTGTTTTTACTATAAGATGGCTTTTATGCCTAAAATTTAGGCAAACTGGTTCTTCAAGATGAGCCTCTGGGCATGCCTGTGAGGGATTGTATTATATTAGTGGAAAAGGAAAGCCTTGCTTACGATGGGTGGACTGTGAGTCATAGGCTGTGTAAAACAGGAAGAGCCACCTGAACATTAGTAAGAGTACATTTGTCCCTCTCCAATCCTGATTGTCAATATAATATGACAGCTATTTTAAGTTTATGTTGCCATAAATTCCCTGCCATATGGTTTGTACCTTGAACAGTGTCCAAAATAAGCCTAGTCTCCCTTAAGTTCGTAAGTTGCCTTCGTAGGGTGTGTACCTCAGCTGCAGGAAAGGAACTGAGGTGATATAATTAGGCCTTCTAGTTAAGGATTCCTTCCAACTTTTTTTTTTCTTCAGATATCTGGAAAAAGGAATATAAAATGGTAGTTTTAACAAAGTATATAATAATGTTTTCCTATTTTTTATATTTTAGACAGCTTTATTGAGGTATTATGAAACATGTGCATTTAAAGAGTCAAATATATTGGGTCTTTTTTTTTCAGTGAATTTACAGAGCTATTCACTCATCATCACAATTTCTCCAAAAAGACCTCTTACCCTATGGGGTCCATGCAGCCTCTGATGTACTCTGTCACTGGAGACTTACTCCTAGTCTTTTCACATGAATTGGTTCGTATACTGTAGTCTTTTATGTGTGACTGCTTTCCCCACCAAGCCCAGCTGTGGGAAGATTGTAATCGACATGTCCAACTTTACTTACTGTAAGTCTTTGTGCACTGTTGTCTAAGTTGTAACAAAACATACACAATTTAAATGTACTTTTTGACCACTTTCAACATTCACATTGTTATATAACTGACTATACATGTTTAGAATGTTCTTTGATTGTACATATTAAATATTACCCACTTCCTATTCCCCTCGGCCTCTGGTCATCAGCCATTGTCATTTCTGTCCCTGTGAATCTGGCTGTTCTAGGTACCTTGTCAGTAGTCATATACAGTGTGCACCTTCTCACTGGCTTAGATCACTTAGCAGTGTTTACAGGATTCCTCCACATGTCAGAATTTCCTTCTTAAAGGTTGAAGGATTTTCTGTAATATAGACAATATTCGGTTTAATCAGACCTTTTGACTACTTCAGACACTGTGACTACAAATACCTGTTCAAGCCCTTGTTTTCAGTTTGCTTGTGTATTGTTTTTGTTTTCAATATGTACTCAGAAATGAAATTGTTAAACCACCCAGAGTTCTAGTTTAATTTATTGAGGAGTCTCCACAGTATGCTCATGGTAGCTGTACCTGCGCCCTTTTATAATCTCACCAGGACAGCACAAGGCTTCTGATTTCTCTACATTCTTGTTAATACTCATTTTCAATCTGAGCTGATGTTTTAGAGATAGCTATCCTATATGTGGTAGTTCTGATTTGCATTTCCCTGATTATTATACTGAGACTTCCTTTGTGTACATTTTTGTTTTGTTTTTTATATTGCATACACATTGTTTGTTAACTTTTAGTTTTGAAAACAAACTGAATATGTAAAAATCTAATAACAAAAAGCGACAAGGCTCTGTCTGGACTGGTGTGGTAGCACAGTGTAATCCCAGAAGTCAGGTGAGGACAGGAGGCATAGGAATTCAAGGTCATCCTGAGCTACATGGTCAATTTTAGTCCAGCCTAGGCTACATAAAACCTTATCTCAAAAATCAAAAACAAGACTAATTCCCTTGAGGCTGAAGCGATGGCTTAGTGCTTAAGAATAGTTGCTCTTACAGAGGACTTGGGTTCGGTTTCTAGCACCCACATCAGACTTGAACTCACAGAGATCTGCCTGCCTCTACCTCCTGAGAGCTGGGATTAAAGGCATGCACCACTACTGTCTGGCTTAGTTTTTCTTTAAATTATTGAGCCCCAAGGACAAGAAATCTTAATCTTTTACGTAAATCATTTTACTGCCTCAGGTTCCAAAGAGCCCAGGGCCTTCTGGCCTCTGTGGGCACCAGGTATGCACATGATGTACCATCATAAAAGTACTCAGACATATAACATAAAGGTAAATAAGTCTTTAAATGTGTACATATGTGTGCATATGAATATTCCCTCCTAGCCAGGTGGTGGTGGCGTACGCCTTTAATTCCCAGCACTTGGGAGGCAGAGGCAGGCAGATTTCTGAGTTCGAGGCCAGCCTGGTCTACAGAGTGAGTTCCAGGACAGCCAGGGCTGCACAGAGGAACCCTGTCTCGAAAAACCAAAAAAAAAAAAAGAATATTCTCTCCTACTCTATCCTGTTCCCCAGAACAACTTCATAGTTTGGTTTCTTGAGTGTCCTTGGAGATAGTTTGTGGGCTTATGCACATGAATATAATTAAAATCTCCTTATTTTTTTTTTTTGGAAAATGATGGTATTGATATTTTATGTGACATATTGTTTTGTCATGAGTTAGACATGTACAGATCTTTTCTAATCAGTTTCTAGAGCTATGGGACATGGTGGCACATGCTTTTGATTCCAGCACTCTGGAGCTGGAGGCAAGAGGCTCAGAGGTTCATCCTCTACTGCTGCTGTGTAGTGAGTTTGAGACTACCCTGGGCTATATGAAACTTTGTTTTAAGAAGAAATCTACAACTGAATGCTCGTGCCTAATAAACAAGAACCTGGATGTAACAAAATTCAAGGACTTTTTGTTTTCTATATACTTCAGTTCTAAACTATGAAGTGTTTTCAATGTTCCTTTCAAGTATTTTTAGAAATACTTTTGACAAACACTTTGTATTTTGGTTTCCTGAAGGGATAGTTAGAGCTGTGGCACTTAGCCTGTAGCTGGCTCTTGCCAGTACCTCCCCTCCTACCCACCACTTCAGTGTTAGCAGCAAAATTGTTTGTTTTTTTCCTGGCTAAAAAGTGAAAACATGGTGTGTCGACATGGCTGTAATCTGAGGTCCTTCTCCTGTGTTGGCCAGAACACCTTTGTATGTTTGTAAGCACATTCGTTTTCATCCCCTCCAGGTCTGGTCACTCTCCAGCTTTACACTGTTTGATCTGTAGGGCTCAGGCCGAAACTTCTGTATTTTCCTTCCTCATCTTGCTTCTCACTCCAGAACTCCAGAGCATGCCAGACATCACATGTTCTATAAAATAGAAACCTTTCACTTTCTTACAAACTTAGAATGATTTGTTTCCATTAAAATCCTTTGTGTGTGATTTTTGCAACCAGGTTAACTTATTAAATTTTAAAGAGATAATTGAAGTAATAAGAAAAAACATGTACATACATATAGATGTATGTATATGTTTCATTTTTTGTGACAGGCCTTCTCTGTGTAACCCTGGCTGTCCTGGAACTCACTTTGAAGACCAGGCTGGCCTTGAACTGGCATTGAACAGGAGGGAGATCTGCTTCCCCTGAATACTAGGATTAAAGACATCCATCAACACTATCTGGCTTAATATTTCTTTAAAATTATTGAGTTCAAGAACAAGAAATCTTTTCTTTTATTTAAATCATTGTACTGCCTCCTTATTGTGTTTTAAAACTTCTTCCTATTAGGATATTTCCTTTTAAATATATATCTAAGCAGTCTCTCTCTCTCTCTCTCTCTCTCTCTCTCTCTCTCTGGAGCACAAGTGTGTGACATTTGCTCACATGTGTGTATAGGGTGCATGGGCTCTCTCTCCACCTTATTTCCTTGAGACAGAGTCTCTCTATGAGCCTGGGGCTAGGCCGACAGCCACTTGCAGGAGCACAGCCACACCCAGATGTTCACAAGGTGCTGAGCTTCTGAACTCGCACAGCAAGTGCTTTTCCCCACTAAGCCATCTCCCCAGCCCTAAGTGCTGTATGTTCTTACCATTACTGAACTGGAATCTTTTCCTACATACACAGGACACACATGTCCTTGTTAGTTTTGTTTTACTATTTATCCTGTTGGGTTTTATGAAATTTCTAGGTATGTATCTTTGTAGCTCACTTTTGTTCAGACTTCATTCCCATTGCATGTAGCTGCATTTGTGTGCATGTGAAGTGGTTTGGGTTGATGATGGTAGTGGGCGTCTCCGTCCTGTTTCTGATATGAGTGGTCCTGCCTTATCAACACATCACCTTGATGCTGACTTTGGGTTGAATTTCTTGAATAATTTATGTCCTATAGCTAGCTGCTTTCCTGTTGTAGAATTTTCTAGTCATTACTAAAATGAAATTCTTTCACATGGTCTAACAATATGTTATTTTTTGCAGGAAAGATCTATTTGTGTTTGATTGTTTGCCCTAGGCAGTTAATTATATCTTGTAAGCCATTTCCAGAGTTTTAAGTAAACAATGGATTTTACAGCTTGAAATCCTAGGTGACTTTTAGCCAACTCACAGAAATAATAAGACTTCTCTGACCTCAAAAGAAATGGCAAAGTTTCCTCAAAAAACAGCAGCCAAAAATAGCTCTTTCTCCAGAGACAGGCCCTATCAAGGCAAGAAATGTAAACAGATAGTCTGTTAAAATAAACATAATTGCCACTTACATGCTTTAAAAAAATGTTATGGGAACAAAAGGGGGCTCAGAGCCAGGCCTACCTGGCAGCGTATTTATTTTAAAGGGTATTTGATTCAAGCTGCATAATTCCAGTAGGAAGAAGAAACTGTTGCAGAATGATGACCTCTAATTACCAGTAAGAGAGGCAGTAGCAAAACCCCATTGTCTGTTTGTCTGGGACAGTCTAGTGAATGTTACTGAGTGAATATTGAGCCTGTATTATAAGCAGCACTGTTAGTGGTGTGGGACGTGCCAGTCAGCCTGCAGACAGTGTGTTATTCCAGCGTGTGATTGATGGGTTTTAGGGGATGGTCTGAAATAGGCAGTAGTGGCCTGTGTAAGCTACAGGTTGTAAAGGATGAGTTCCATCTAGAGAATCACAGCTTCTTCCAGAAGTAAAATCTGATCTGGCCTTTACAACGCTCCTGACTCGGCAGAGGATTGTAGCTCGGTGGAAGGATGCTTGCCTAGCATGTACTAGACCCTGGGTTCCGTCCTCAGCACCACTCACACAAAAGTACTTTGATTGGTATATATGTCTAAATAGAAGAGTTTTAGGTGGAGAAAACAGCTAAAAGTAAAAAGGATGTCCACTTAAGGTATTCATTTCTCCAGTGATGGGCAAGTACAACCGACTGGTTCGTACTCCTCACAGCAGTGTGTGGTACTCACAGCTTGTTATTGTGGAATATCATTTTCATCCTGTGTTGTTAGCATCAGAAAGGTTGTGAGTTTGACTAACAGCAGTTACTGTAATGGGTGAGACTGGACAGACTTATCACCCAGGAACTGCTGGAAGGGGGCTAGCAAGTGAGATTTAGTGTTTAATAATAGCTGTAGGGCTTTTACACAAATTTGGTAGTCTAAATATTGACAGGATTTTTCTTTTTCATGTAAAGTTTCAAGGAAGTCTTAAAAGTACAAATTTTGAACATATGAAGATTTTAAATTCATCTCTTGGGAAGTCTTAAGACAGGAGTAAGAACCACCTTGTATATAATTAAAAACTCTGGACTGCAGAAGAAAAGGTATGACTCTGGCTGCAGGCAAAGTGTTTTGGAAAATGGCATGTAATCAAAACATGAAGAGTTGAAGCTTAGCACATCAGAGCAAACCCAAAGTCGGAACTACCTGTCTGCTGGGGGAGTGGGTGGTTAGAAGAGGATGGCAAAGGCATCTTGAGAAGAGTAAGGCTAGCTGATGGCTGGGCTATGAGAAGAGATTGGGATCTAAAAAAGAGAGAACGGCACTAATAATTCCTTGCCTTTTGTCTTTGTTGAGAAACTCAGGGATGGGTGTGAAGACCACATTCTTCCAGACTCAATAAATAGCTTGAATATCATCAGAACCATCAACCGATTAATCACTAGCCAGTGTGATGCTGTGTTCAGAGCTGTGAGGTTACTGTGTTCTGATTTAGTTTGTCATCATTATTATTATCATTATCATTGTTGTTATTGTTATCACGTGGGGTGGACAGGTGTGGAGAGTGGTGCACATGCTATGATGTAGATGGAAAGCTCAGAGGTAACTTTATGGCCTTGGCTGTTTCTCTCCTTCCACCTCCTGTGAGTTTCAGAGATAGAACTCAGGTTGTCAGCCTTGCATGGCAAGTACCTTTCCTCACTGAACCATGCTCACTGGCTCCTGGTTTGGTTTTGTGACATAGCATTTTGATGGGAATTGTAGTGGTTTGAATAGGTATGGCCCCATAGATTCATGTTTTTGAATGCTTGGCAGTAGAGAGTGGCACTATTAGAAGGTGTGGCCTTATTTGAGGTGTGGCCTTGTCAGAGGAAGTGTGTCACTGTGGAGATGGTGGGGCTTTGAGGATATATATATATATATATATGCTCAAACTCTGCCCAGTGTAAGACAAATCCAGTCTCCTCCTGGCTGCCTTCAGATCAAGATGTAGAACTGTTGGCCCTTTCTCCAGCATCATGTCTGCCTGCATGCTACCATGCTTCCTGCCATGATAATAATGTACTAAACTTCTGAAACTGTAAGCCAGCAGCAGTGACACCGTAACTATAACGGAGATGCCACACTGACCTTGAACTCACTATGTAGGTGAACCTGCCCTTGAACTGGTACTGACTCAGCTACCTGAGCACTGCAGGTACAGGATGACCTGCTTTTAGCAAAAATTTCCACACAGTAAAACTAGCCCCATCTGCCATCATTCACACAATGGGGTGAGTTTTAACCTATATATGCACCCATGTGTGCACATTAAAGTGGAAGACATGTCTGTCAGACTTGTCCCTCTCTCAGCCAACAGCCCCACCCCCTCCCTACCTCTGCAGCTTTTCCTATTCTAGTTTATATCGGTGCTGTGCTTGCCTGTTCCCAAGCATTGTTTAAGTAGAGCGACACCATATGTCCCATTTGTGTCTGTTCCTTTACTCAGCATAATGTTGGCCCGAAATTTTTGAAGTATGAAACTGGTATTGTTGGCTTGAGTGACACAAAGCCTAAGGTCCCCTGGCTATATCTTGCAGCTTTGCAGAGGACTGACATGCTGCTTTGGGGGTTGCCATCTTCATATTGGGTTCCCTAGGTGCCCCTGGAAAATTCAGCCTGCTGAAACGCCTTCTATGTTGAGCCAGCTGCTGAGATCCAGTGCAAATCTGCAGCGAGGCCAGCAGGGTTCTGTCCAGGGAAACCCACTGGACTAAACTTTCCTCCTCAGGGAGGAATCAAAAGAATATTTGACTAACATGTAAATTTTTTAGACCTATTTATTTTATGAATGTGTGTTTTGTTTTTGTCTGAATTATATGTATGCGCACCACATGCATGCAGGTTATTATGAAGGTCAGAAAAGGTCACTGGATCTTCTGGAACTAGAGGTACACATGGTTGTGAGCTGCCAGTTGGTGTTGGGAACTGAATACAGGTGCTCTACAGGAACAGCCAGTGCTCTTAGCCACTGAACCGGCTCTACCTCTAATATGTACATTTTAAGGGCTTTTCTGGAAATAAAAATAACTATTATAAAATCAATAAGCACTACTGTAGATAGGTTTTTCTTTTTCAGGGAGGGAAATATAAAGAAATAAAAATCACCTGTAATCCTCTGTAACCAGTGACTAACACTTAAATATACTTGAGCACTAATAGGCTGATGGAGACTGTGTGAATCATCCAAAGTATGACTCAGTTACCAGATTGAGCCTGAGTGACAGAAACTCTTTCCAGTGACTTAAACAGGACAGATGCTTACAGCACTCCTGTATAAAGCAAGTACAGAGATAAATAGTTCAGGGTTGGTATAGTGGGTTCAGGTTCCTGCTAGCATGTTATAACATGTGACTTCATCTTCATGTTCCAATATGAATGCCTGCTCAGGCCATAATATTCCTATCCTAGCCAACAAGAAAGGGGTGGAGGCAAAGAAAGGCATGCCCCTCTCCTTTGGATGAATTCTTTTTTTTTTTTTTAATTTATTTATTCATTTTTTCAAATCGTAATTTTTACTTATTCACACAGGGGTTATAAACACAAAAGGGCAGGGCATGGGGAAGGCGATGACACTGGAGTGTGGGTGTTCAGGGGGAATACAGATATCTTTCAGAACAGGGTATCGGCTGGGTGAAGGTTCGGGGACAGGTCGCTATGACTCTGCCTATGATTCACTTGTCCTTATCTAAGTTGGTATTATCCACCAAGGCTACCTACTTACAAGGTCTATGACTACTCAGGCTGGTAAATTTCTACAAAAGCTGCCTGTTTACAATAGCTTATAGCCATCTGTTTCAATGTTTTTCCACAGAGACCCAAGACTTAGTGTTAGCATACATGTATGACAGGCCTATTGCTGATTTTAGGCCTATGGCTGGTTTTAGGCCTTCAGTATATAAGCAGGGCTGCCCCTGACATCTCCTCCCTTCTCTAAGTATAGAAGGGCTGTGGCGATTCCTAACTTGTGAAGGCGGGGATAGAGGCCTGACCTCCAGTACTTGAAGGGGACCTTATAATGGCTCTGGTCCTCCTGTCATTGTCCAGTGAGGCATGAGGGCCATACCCTGGATGAATTCGTTTTGTTTTGTTTTGTTTTGTTTTGTTTTGTTTTGTTTTGTTTTGTTTTGTTTTTCAAGACAGGGTTTCTCTGTATAGCCCAGGCTGTCCTGGAACTCACTCTGTAGACCAGGCTGGCCTTGAACTCAGAAATCCACCTGCCTCCGCCTCCCAAGTGCTGGGATTAAAGGATGTATTCTTAAAGTTCATATACCACTTTGGTTTCCCTTGGCTGAGATTTCTTTTCATAGCTATGTCTGATTACAAGTAAGACTAAAAAATACAGTCTCTGTTCCAGGTAGCCACAATCACACCTTATATTTAAAATCCTAATGTAAACAGATAGGTAGTTGCTTTGCTTTTCTTTCAACAGGGTTTCTGTGTGTAGCCCCAGCTGTCCTGGAAGTCTATATGTAGATCAGAGTGGCATCAAACTGAGAGACCCACCTGCCTTTGCTTCCCCAGTTCTGATATAAAGGAATGAGCAACCAACATGTGGCCAGTTGCTTTGCTTGTAGCCATGACAACATACCTGCTGAAAGCAACTTAAGAGAAGGCTTACTTTGTCTCAGGGTTTGAGGGTATAATCATGGCAAGAATGTAAGGCAACCAGTCACATGGTATCCACTGTCAGGAAACAGAGCAGTTACGCTGGTTGCTCTCTCCTTTTTATTCAGTCCAGAACAGTATCTGTGATCCTGCCACAACAGGTAAATCTCTCTGGAAGCACCCTCATGGACATGCCAGCAGTTTGTCTTCTAAGTGATTCTAAAGCCCTTGAAGTTGATGATCAAGATTAACCTTCACAAGGTGACAAGTGTCACTGTGAAAAGCTTTTCATTTTGAGTATAGTTAACTGTGAGTATTTCACAAGATGGCACTGAGCATTCACTCTGACAGTGAACACTGAACACGGGTTTACTTCCCAGTATGTGGGTTCTGGGACTAACTCAAGTCATCAGACTTGGTAGCAGGTATATTTACCCTATAAGCTATCTTGCCCACTCTTAGTTTATTTGAGGAACCTCTTACTATGTAGCCCAGGCTGGCCTCATTCACAGGAGTCCTTTTATCTCAGCTTCCTGAGGGCCTGAGTTACAGGCACAAATGCCCTGTGCCTGCTGTATTTCTCCTCCTTTACAAACCAACAACAAAAAGTGGCTGGTGGGGCCGGGCGGTGGTGGCGCACGCCTTTAATCCCAGCACTCGGGAGGCAGAGGCAGGCGGATTTCTGAGTTCGAGGCCAGCCTGGTCTACAGAGTGAGTTCCAGGACAGCCCGGGCTATACAGAGAAACCCTGTCTCGAAAAACCAAAAAAAAAAAAAAAAAAAAAAAAATAGTGGCTGGTGTTTAAAGGAAATAGTCACAAGTACAGAAATAAGAAGTACATGGTAGAATGATGGGATGATGCCCGCTTGGAATGTTTTGTTGCTTTTGTTTTGTTTTATGCTGAAATAGCAAGAATTTGCTCAGAGATCCTGTCTGTCTCACAAAAATAAAAGCATTATAGCTGTGGAAATTGCTAGAACCCTGATACCCAGTGTCCAAAGCAAGCACACTGTGTCAAAGTCCAGCTTTGACCTGACAGGTAAACTGAGGCAGAGTGGGCCGTTGGCCACTTGGTAGACTTTTCTCTGAGGGAATAAAATTTAATCTCTGGGGCTGGTGAGGCCAGCGAAAAGGGCGAGGGAACACACATATACACAGACACACACACCTGGTGGATGCAGCAAGCTTCAACAAGCTCCAACAAGTTTACATATGTACATGTATACATACATACTCACACATCTATGTATATACATGTATACATACATACTCACACATCTATGTATATACATGTATACATACATACACATCTATGTATATACATGTATACATACATACACATCTATGTATATACATGTATACATACATACTCACACATCTATGTAT